>NC_089592.1:59672469-59972469 GCF_019320115.1 Miscanthus floridulus | reverse complement strand
TAATTGGGAGTAAGACTCTGCTCACCACATTCTTCGTCATTGATGGAAAGGGGTCATACAGTTTACTCCTCGGTCATGATTGGATTCATGCAAACTGTTGTGTGCCATCAACCATGCATCAGTGTTTGATTCAATGGCATGGAGATGATGTTGAGCTGATTCGTGCTGATGAATCTATGAGTGTCGCAATAGCCGATCCAGTCTTCTGGGAACTAGGAGACTTCGAATGCTTTTCTAGCAAAATATGGGAAGGAGGCTTCATTAAGATCAGTAGTGAAGGCTAACAGCTTGTCCAAGCAATCGGCTCTGAGAGTTTGTTTTAGTGGATAGTCGTAGCTTTGTGTTAGACATTGGATTAAGGAAGAATAAGCATTGGTCCTGGAGATAGGCTTAGGCCGACGTATGTGAGCGCTAAGTTAAATCGTAAGTGCAATTCAGAGTTGACAGATCTATTAAAGGAAGTTTTGTTTCGCTTAATAAGATGCTTGGCCTAGATTGATCGATCGTTTAACCTTTGGTCTGAAAAGTTCTGGTGCAACCTATCAATAGCGATCGATGAAAAATATTTAAAGGGATATTATCCTAGCGTTCGATCAACACCTAACAACCGATTCATTTAGTCATTAGCTCTAATGGCTAGTATCAAAAGGGTATCGCCTCTAGTTAAAAAAATAAGCCTAAAGATGTGAAAGCCGATATGATATGTATCGCCTATAGAGCAAAAACAAAAACAAAGATGGTCATGACATATACAAGGGCATTGCACTAGGACATGTTTGAGGAAGAGCAAGAGACTTTGTTCATTAATTCACCCTAAGTACAAACTAATCAAAGATCTTGTTCACCACATCCTGAGCAAATGTGATGTCCACAATGGCCTCCGCCACGATGACAAACTCTTCAAGTAGAACCTCATCCTCCTCGTGGCCATCACCCATCGAGAAACCTAGTCTCCATGGCGTGGAGCTCATACCCAGTCTAGACTTGCACCGCAGTCAGTGCCATCGGTGCGCCATGATGAACACCATGGAGGGTGATCTCCTAAACCTAGGCCAGAATGTCATGGAGGCGAGTGTTGATGAGGGGCCCCCTAGCATTAATGGCATCCACGGCCATGTTCACCGCTAGTTGGAGGGACTCTAATTACACTATTAGGGCTGATGATCATAGAAAATAGAAGAACTATCAAGATAAAGACAGTGGAAATCAGAATAGAGGCGTTCCTGAAGTTTGTCTTACCTGCCACCAGCAGCATTAGACTTGGCCAGCCATGCTCGAACGGCACTGGCCTCCTCCTCGACCGCATGAAGGGTAGCCTAAGAGACCCTGAGGCAGATCTCGAGCTGGTCATTTTCCCGAGTCGCCTTGGAATAGCGGTTCTGAGCCACCCTCCACTCTCGGAGAAAACACCAGGCATTGTCGCCAGTTGTAGGAGTCGAAAGAATTTGACGATGAGGCCAGCGCAGAAGATACAGTATCAGAGGGCTCACCAGCCCTAGGGAGAGGACAAAGACTGTCGTTCAAAATGAATCTATAGACAAATTAGAATAGTTCATCATCACAAATAGAAGATGTCAATCTCACCTCATGCGTCGAAGGCGTTGGCTTGCTAGCATGTTGTCCTCCAGAATCTCCTCCGCTGCACGCTTGCCTTGGCTGTCCTCAGCCGGCCATTGGATCTATAAGAAGGGGAAAAGGATGCTATAGAGTTTGTGAGGGCGGAGAAGTGCAAAGGAACATGAGCGGTTGCAGGCATAGATGGGTTCGAGGCTAGGAGCCCTCAGCTGGTATTTGAAGCCACGGAGTGGAGAGGTGGATGCCTTGGGACATGCAAAAGGCAACCACAATTAATAGAAGGCAAAGTGCCACCTCACTAATACCAAAGAGAATACGACGCTAGGTGACTAAGGACAGAAGATCGAGGGGTTATCTTAATAGTAAGGGCCATGTTTTCAGACTTAATTGGATTAAGGTTGGAAGTCTAGAATTGGCTATTTTCAAATCAGCTCTTTAGCCAAAAGCAAGAAGTACAATAAGGCGATGCAAAGTATGGTTGTCATTGATTCTACACAAGGCACATGTTGCTACACTGAATTACAAGTCTAGAACATCCTAGATTGCTTTTAATACTTCTAGCTGGATAGCATCAACTTCTACGATCTGTTGTTTATCTTCTTTGGCTGATCTAGGAATGTTCTCAAGGCTACTTAAGATGGCCCTGCCATCTCTAACTTTGATCAGTAGTTCCTATTTCTTTTGTTTAATGGCATCGGGTATTTGAGCTAGGGTGGACTTATGACGATCAATGGTAGCCTTCACGTTTTCTAGCTCCCTCTCAAGTTCTGCACGCTTGACTTCTAGTTGAGACAACTCTAGGGTCGATCCTGAGGGAAGAATTCTTCAAATGATCAATCAGCTATGTAAGCTCTTTGGTCTCTTGCCTGTTGGAGTTCCCTTTGGCCAATAAAGTTTCACGATCGAATAGATTCCTCTAAGCTTGTTTCACCTTTAGGACCTGATCTTCAAAAATAGATAAAGGAGACAAGACTCTAGAAAGAGCTAGGGATGGATTAACCTTAATGGCCAAGAAGACTCTATGCATTGAATTAGTGTCTTGGACCAAATCGGCTATATTTTTCTCAAACATTATCAAAACATCTCTTAGCTAATTTTTGGTCTCTTCTGACAAAGCTTCCTTGGAGGAGGTGGCTAACGATCTGATTTCATCCTCATCAAGATACTCCCCAAGATCGAAAGAGTGGCTTAGGGCTAGAGGATTGAGTGCCTATGTATAAGAAAATCTTGATTAGGAGATTTGAATCAGTTTATAGCAAAATCAATGGTGAAAAAGATACAGTACCTTCTCTGTAGTAGCCTCCATCTAGAGAGGAGGAACAACCAATGATGCACCAGTAACATCTGGTTGAATTGGCTCTGAGCTTTCAGCGTTGGTATCTACAATATCAAGGAAAATTTTTAGTTCATGATTATTGCAGAAGGATAAAAGGAACATATAACTTCCTTACCATCAGTTGTGTGCCAAACTGGGGAATCGACAGTTTGAGTGTCTACAACAATAGGATCAGCCCTCAACACTAATAGGATCATTAAGTGAATTGTTAGGCTCCTACTCTCGCATAGGTGTTTCCTCAGGAAGTATCTAGCATGGTAAGAAGTCAGGTGAAGGATAAAAAACTAAATAATTCAAGAAGTTAAAGAAAATACTCCGACGAGCATCAAGAATAAAACTCACATTTTCTGCTGTTGTGGAAGCATCGATTATTTCAACTAAAATTGGCTCCTTTTGAAGATCAGCCGATGAGGGTTCAGTTGGTGCTGAATCAAACGCCTGAGATAGCAGCTCCACACCCACAGCAGATTGGGACGCAATGCTCGATAACTGTGAAGGAACAGGATTAGAAGTTGAATATCAATTCGAAAAGAATATGGATTGTTTACCTGAGCAGCTGATGGTCTCATCCTACAAAGTCTTTTTCTAGTAATGACCTTCTGGGTTGTCCCTTGGACCACCTTGCATTTTGAAGATTGATAAGTCACAATCACAGGAGCAGCATAAGTTTTCATCAATTTGTTCAATGAAGGTGCGGCCGATCCTATTCTCGAGATTGGTCATGGTGGCTGATAACCTATAGAGTGTCACTTCCTATCCAAGCCTAGAGGATTGAATTCAACATCCTGAAAAGATCAGCTAGAAAAGTTAGCGAGAAAATTCATCAAATAATTTCCTGAGAAAGAGATGGTAAGTTACCTCTCTGTCAGAAGCAAATTCCCCATCCAGAGCTATGCACTAGGGATGGATCAATCCACAGAAAAGATGGGAGTGCCATTCTTGCCACCAGGAGTCAAAGAGAGTAGAAGAGAGGCTGACTTTTATCTAGTCATGCATGCAAAGGGAAGGAAGATCTAATCCTAATTGAAAGACTCTAGAGGCTTCCATCATCTCATTGATATCTTCTCTTGGCTTCAGTGTGTTTTTGAAGAACAATTGAGGGGGAGTTGACCAAAACCAAACTAGGCGGGCTATGAAGGATGGATTGTAGAACTCATAAGTTGGAAGGTTGCCTGGAAGGAAGGAGCCCATAGCCATTTTGCCATGACCATGACAAAATTTGGCTGGAAGAATGGAGGGCTTGATGAAGGAGTTAAAGATTACAAGCCGCCGTCTCGTCCGAACAACCTGATTCAAATCAAAATTTGAATGGAAAGATCAGCTCATTGTTCTCATCTTCATCGTATGGTAGCCAGGTCAGGATGTCTACATCAAACCCTCTGTAAAACTTTTTGAAGAGATGTCCAATGTCGATATCAATTGTTATGGCCGATGAAGCCTCCCCATAGCTCATGCACTGATGGGTTCTTCCTTCCTTGCCTCTATATTCCTCATCGAAGTTGGAAGAAGGGAAACTTAGACTTCTGAGATCAGGCCTTACAATCTTGTGTGCATGTATAGGTTGAGCCACAGTTGTATCAACCACCAAGGGCCACTGATAGTATGCACTGGTTCATTCTTCAGTAATTGGGCAGCTACCTGGTACATTAGATAATAAGCAGCCCCTAGCAGATACTTTCCAAGAGGGATATCCTTGCCTACTATCAGATGCTCTACCATAAGCTTATGATTGTAAGTTGGACCACAAGATGACCCATAGAAGATGAATCTCTCCAACCACATATTTAGAAAGGCCACATATTCCCTCTCACTGACAGTCACTGTTCGCCTAAACGGTCGTTTAGCCCGTTTAAACACCATATAAACGCTACACGGTGGTGCGTCGTTTCTGTTTAATCACCCATTTACCCTATTTAATTGGCCGTTTAGCCCGTTTAATGGGACGTTTTGCCCGAATAATGGCTAAATGGTAGGTGACCGACTGTTTACCGTTTAGCGTTTAGGAAAACACTGCTGACAGTTGATTCGTCTCCAATATGGTTTAGAATATAACTTGCCCATCCTGTGCAGTATGATATTTTGGCTAATTTCTTGGAACCGGCACTCAAGTATTCATAAGGCTGCATTGGTCCAGTTATTCTAAGGTCGGTCAACATGTAAACATCGACCAGGGTAATGGTCATCGGGTCATGACCAAAAACAAAAGCGTTTAGCGCATTGGACCAGAAATAAGATGCGGAAATCAAGAGTGAATCATTCCTCTCCATCCCAGACAATGAAAGTGTGAAACATTGATTCAAATCATACACCTCCCAATCTCCGGCCTTTTTCTCGGATACCCTATGAAACCAATCTGTCCACCCCTTGGGCATTTTAGGCCAATTTCTAAAAGGAGTTTTGATATTCCAGGAGGACAAATCCACTATAGACTGTTTGAAGGGGATTAGGTTGGTTTCTTGATGGATGAAATTAGATGGATTAGTTTCACCCATAGGTCCAAGAAAATAGACATTGGAAGTAACAACTGATGGAATCAAGATTTCGCTCCTCATTTCCTAGAAATCGGATGAAATAAATTTGAGAGCAGAGGAAATACAGGGTAGCGATCGGTGCTTAGAGAACGGAAAATTGAAAGCATACCTTAGGGACAGTGATCGCTGGTTGCCATTGAAGCCAAAGTAGATTTGAGTCTAACAAAGATCGCTTAAATAACGGCTTAATAGAACAGAGGATTTGTTAGGGTTTGAGGCCTTGGCGATGACGATGTCAGATGCTAAGATTTTCTCAAGGAAGAGGGAAAAAGCAAGCAGGCCGAGTAAGTTAGAAGAGATACTATTGGGATATAATGTAAAACTCGGGCTAGGAAGCCAGGAGTCATACGTATATCTTAGGATAGAACTGTTGCAGCGTGGCAAACAGATAAATGGGAATTTTGGAATAAAATCACTTTTATCCCAAAATTGGGGGGCATGTGTTTACACCAAAATTGGGAGAAGAACGCAAGAACTCAAAGGCTTCCAAGATCATGCCAATCAAGGAATTGATTGCATGAGGATTGATATCAGCTGATTCAGATACGATTCTAGGATCGACTCTCTTTGAATGACGTCAGCAGATAACGATGATGAGCTGCAATTAGCAGTTGGGAAACTACACATCAGACTCTACAAAAGGGGAAAGATTAGGGTCCAAATTATCTTAAGATAGGAATATTTTCTTTTACACCAAAGATTGTAATGAGTTGTACTCGAGTAGGATTCATACGTAGGTTCTAGGGTATAAATATTGGACTCCGGCTATTATAAAACACACAATCAATCAAATACAAGTTACTTACTTTTTTTGGCTTCGACCACCCCTTAGGAGTAGGAGTAGAGTAGGCTTGTCTGTAAGTACCGTCATAGCTTATACTTCTGTTCATACGGCTGCATCGATCCGGTCGACCTCCACTATGACTCTAGTATAAGCTAGTTATCGACTCTTGTCTAGTTCAAGTATGGCTGCATCGATCTGATCGACCTCCACTGCTCAAACTAGATTAAGGTCAAGTTATCGGCTCTATCTAAGGGTGGCGTCCTTCGGATAGATTCATTAAGTTACCGATATTGCTTATTGCTTTAATTATTTATTTAATTATAGCAATATCACTTTGCCCGATTGGGATTGATCTAGATCAGCCTTATATCCTATTTAACCCATCATTTATTAATTTAAACTGATCTAATTTGTACCTTAAACGATGAGTTATGTTTTATTGGCTATTTTATGTCAATCTTGATCATGCATAGTGTGCGGTTAAGGCATGCCTGGTCTTGAATAGATCTATCGGCTAACAAAAACCGTTCCATGGCCCGTTATCACGGCCTATGTGATTTTGCCTCATACCCCACTGATAGCACCGTGGAGCTAGGATCATTATTTGGTAGATCTATTCTTGATAGGGCATGACCTAAACTGTGTGCTATGCCTAAATTGGCTGTTTTAGCCGATATCGAGTGCTTTCACATATACAGTTTATGCCACGAGACCATTGAAGTAAGGGTAGGTTGAAGGATATGTTAGCCCCATGATCTTATTATTGTATTACGATTGGCATAATTCTACTTCATGCCCCACTGATATTAGTAATAAGTTAGGGTCGTCGAATTTATTATTGTTTCTACGGCCTGCATGATTCTTCCTCATGCCCCACTGGTCATAGCGATAGATGAGATCTAATATGTTCATTAGATTTATCCCTATTAAATGATTAAATGATGATAAGCTGTTTCTTTTATATAAAAAGGGATTCGATTACTTGCAGTCATTGGCTTAGCATAAACTGATTAGTGTTGACATCCTATTACCATTGACTAATATTTGTCTAAATAACGATATTCATCCTAAATAATAACCGATTTTTCTTCCATAATTCCATGAGCTTTAACTGATTCATTCTCATGAGTATGTTGGAATCGGCTATTTAGTCGATCTCCTTTCACATTGGTTATTTGAGAAAGATAGGATTTGTAGTGCTTGTCAAGCCAGAAAGCAAGTTGGCGTAACCTCACCCACCAAAGAGCATTATGTCCACCAAGCAACCATTGGAGCTAATACATATGGATCTCTTTGGACCGGTCGCCTACCTACGTATCGGGGGTAACAAATATGGTCTTATTATTGTTGATGACTATTCCCATTTTACTTGGGTATTTTTCTTGCATGACAAGTGCCAAGTTCAAGAGAAGGTGGAGATATTTGTTAGAAGAGCTCAAAAGGAGTTCAGGTCTTCCCATCAAGAAAGTGAGAAGTGCCAAGTTTAGGAATACTCTAGTTGAGGAGTTTCTTGATGAAGAGGGCATCAAGCATGAGTTTTCAACTTCATACACCCCTCAACAAAATGGTGTAGTAGAGAGAAAGAACCATACACTCATTGACATCGCAAGGACAATGCTAGATGAGTACAAGACAGTCGGACATCTTTTGGTGTGACACCGTCAACACCGCTTGCCATGCCATTAACCGCCTCTACCTACACAAGAAGTAAAAGAAAACTTCATATGAGCTTCTAACTGGTAACAAGTCTAAGGTGTCTTACTTTAGAGTATTTGGGTGCAAGTGTTTTATACTTAACAAGAAACCCAAAACCTCTAAGTTTGCACCTAAAGTTGATGAATGTTTTCTTCTTGGTTATGGATCAAATGAGCATGCCTACCGTATCTTCAACAAAACCTCCAGGAGAGTTGAGATTACGGTAGACGTGACATTTAATGAATCTAATGGCTCTCAAGTAGAGCAAGTTGATTCAAGTGTTGTAGGAAAGGAGGATCCACCATGTGAAACAATCAAGCAATTGGCAATTAGTGATATTAGACCACAAGAAGATGAAGCCACTGAAGGGAGGTTCCTCAAGTTGCTGTTGCACCAATTTCCACTGACGTACCTTATGCTACACTATAGCAAACACTTGCTGCAACTCCATAGCATGATAGTTCCGCACCTACACAGTCAGCAGCAGCTGATTCGACTCTAGCTCATAGACGAAACCTACAACCCATATTTGAACAAGAGGATGATGAAGATCTAGAATATGAACAAGAGGCCATTGTGCATCCAAGGCTAAGGCAAACAATTCAATAGGATCATCCCGTTGACAACATCCTTGGGAGTCTTTGAAAGGGGGGTAACAACTCGTTCACATTTAGCAAACTTTTGCCAATTTTACTCGTTTGTTTCCTCTTTGGAGCCTCTTAAGGTAGAACAAGCACTTGGAGACCTAGATTGGGTGATGGCCATGCAAGAAGAGCTCAATAACTTTGAAAGAAACCAAGTGTGGACTTTGGTGGAACGACCCAATACCCATGTCATTGGCACCAAGTGGGTCTTCCGCAACAAGCAAGATGATATTGGAGTGGTGACAAGGAACAAGGCAAGGTTGGTTGCTCAAGTTTTCACTCAAGTAGAGGGCTTAGACTTTGAAGAAACATATGCATCGGTGGCAAGACTTAAAGCAATTTGAATGCTTCTAGCCTATGCTGCTCATCACGACTTCAAGCTATATCAAATGGATATGAAGAGTGCATTTCTCAACGGCCCTATTCAAGAACTTGTCTATGTTGAGCAACAACCGGGCTTTGAAGATCACAAGTTTCCCAACCATGTCTATAAACTCCAAAAGGCTCTCTATGGGCTTAAGCAAGCACCAAGAGCATGGTATGAATGCCTTAAGGAATTCTTGCTTAAACAAGGCTTTGAAATAGGCAAAGCCGATCCTACCCTTTTCACTCACAAAGTTGCAAAGATATATTTGTGTGCCAAATATATGTTGATGACATAATATTTGGTAGTACTAATCATTCTTTTTGTGAGGAATTTAGTAGGATCATGACTAAGAGATTTGAGATGTCCATGATGGGTGAATTGAAGTTCTTCCTTGGATTTCAAATCAAGCAAGTGAAGGATGGAACTTTTATTTGCCAAATGAAGTACACCCATAATATGCTCAAGAAGTTTGACATGGTTAATGCCAAGCCTATCAAAACTCCCATGCCAACCAATGGACATCTAGATCTCAATGATGAAGGGAAAGCCATGTATACTAAGGTATATCGCTCTATGATCGGCTCTCTACTTTATTTATGCGCATCTAGGCCTGATATTATGCTTAGTGTGTGCATGTGTGCTAGATTTTAAGCTAACCCAAAAGAGTGTCACTTAGTGGCTGTTAAGAGAATCTTGAGATATTTAGTACACACTCCTAACCTTGGCTTGTGGTATCCTAAGGGCTCTAGGTTTGATCTACTTGGGTATTCGGATTCCGATTACGCCGGTTGCAAAGTAGATCAAAAAAGCACTTTGGAGACATGTCAATTCCTTGGACGGTCCCTAGTGTATTGGAGTTCTAAAAAGCAAAATTGTGTAGCTCTTTTCCACCGCTGAGGCCGAGTATGTTGCAGCCGGTGCTTGTTGTGCTCAACTACTTTGGATGAGGCAAACCCTTCAAGATTTTGGATGTCACTTCACTAAAATCCCACTCTTGTGTGATGATGAAAGTGCCATAAAGTTAGCAAACAATCCCATAAGCCACTCAAGAACTAAGCACATAGACATCCAACATCATTTCTTGAGAGACCATGAAGCCAAAGGAGATATAGAAATTCGTCATGTGAGCACCGAAAAGCAACTAGCCGATATCTTCACTAAGCCTCTTGATGAGTCAAGGTTTTGTGCTTTGCGTAGTGAGCTAAATATTCTTGATTCTCTTAATGTGGTCTGAACCATAGGTCACCTTGATTGAAGAACTAGCATGGATAGGAGAAATGAATTGCAAAAGTATAAATATTGGGCTTAAAATGTTTTATCATAAGAAACAGGTGCATTGTGATCATTGTTTGTATTGATTATTTTTTGCTGATCATAATGTGCTTGAGATATGTGTCCATATCCTATATATATAGAGATATTTAGCTAGTAGCTAAATCTGCTATAATGGGGAGTGCAGCAGTGCCGCGTGTGGCGAGCGGTAGTGTCGCACTTTAAAATTCAACTAGAAATTTGGCCCATATCAGCTATTACCGTGGGGCCCATCTTACCTCTTATTTCTACTAGCCCCCAGGGTAACTCTCCCTCATTCACCACAGCTATTGCCACCCCCTCTCTTCATCGCACGCACAGGCAGCCACTGACGCTGCCCGTCCTGCTATGCCGCCACCTACGGCACTACCGAGCCCGCTGCTGCTCTTTCCCCCTCGCTACCAGCAGCTGGAGTAGCTCATGGATGGAGCCGATTCATTCCTTTCCTCCTCAATCCACATAAATCAAGGTTAAACCCTAACCAAATCCCGATCTATGCCATAGAGTTCTATATTTGTTGGAAGATGGTTTCTAGTGACTGCATGATTAGGGTAGAAACTAGTTTGATGGATGAATTAAATCAAAACAATGATTTGTTGGTTGAGCCTCATCTATACTCGTGGTAGTGCTGCATGTTGGGTGCGGTAGTGCCGCACTCAATATATTGAACCTGTAAATGCAGATGTTGTTCCATCAATGACTCTCTGTTTTGGTTGGATTTGTGCACCAGATTTGTTTCCATCTTAAACATGTAGACACTTTACCTACATTGTAGACAACTCCATGTATTTGTTTAGGTCTATTCATTCTGAGATTGTCTAGTGGTTTAGGAGAATGTTTGAGAAATAGTCTAAATAGTTGAGAAGAATTGAATCGTGGGAGAGGTGAAGCACTAGGTGTGGTAGTGCCACACCCTCTGAACTGATTAGTTTAGAGTGCTTTCCTAACTTGAGATTTGAATCATCTCATCTATCTTGAGTGTTTTACAAGTGTTCTTCTATACCCCTTATGTATAGTTTCTTATTTGGACCTATATTTGTTTGCATAGATGTCCTCTGGAGGTGATGATGATCGGAGGGGGAAGAGGAAGATGACCGAGTCTTAGGATAAGCAGATGCCTCATCATGGTCATGGCCAAACCACAGGGGGCAACAGCAGTGCAGTAGGTAGAGATGTTGCTAGAGACAGGGGTAGGAGAGATTAGATGATCCAGGATGAGAACTTGGAGAGGGCTGGCCGCACTATTCCTCTAGATGCTTGCCTAGATACTCCACCTCATCTTGAGGAGTTTGATAGGAGATACATTAGAGAGTATTCTGAGGATGTGGTCATGAGGCATCCTATTGACACACGTGCTCATCCCATACTCAACTATGCGAGAAAGCTGAAGATGGTGGAGGAAGCACGTGAGAACAATCCCTATGAGCAGCCAAAGGATTTGGGGATAGACTATATGTTTTGGAATGAGTTTCATTCCAACTTCTATGCATTTATGAACTTCAACTACAAGAAATCCAAAGTTGTCAAGATGCACTATGTTGATTAGGAGGAGATGAAGGCAAAGAATAAGCTAGAATTCAATAAGGTGATCAAGGCTTGTGAGTTATTTGGCCTCACTGATATTATGAGCTTCAGATATAATTGGAATGAGGAAGTGCTAGCCCAGTTTCATGCCACCTTCCTCTATGACATCTACACTAGATGACTGAGGGACGACATTATAGGATTAACTTTGTGACTTTTCAGCTGGATCCATGGTTTTGGAGAGGAGTGGGGCTTCACTTACATTCATGATGAGGCTAGAGCTAAGATCTGTGACATAGCTTATATGTGGATTGATAGGAGAGGTGCAGATGGGAAGGTCAGTGGCCTAAAGAGCTATTATTACATTCTGAACAATTTGATCAGGCACACAAACAATGCTTAGGATGGAGCAGCCTCTGATCTTAATGGATATGTCAGAAATGTGCTTGCTAGATTTGCTCCTAGAGGTGATAGGTTTAATGTTCCTCGCTTCATGTGGCGTGAGCTGAGGAATGCCATGGATGATGGGAGAAAGGGGATACCCTATGCCTCCTATCTCATGTTTATGATTGAGAGGGTCACTGGCTATAGATTTGAGAAAGATTATCTTCACACCGTCTACAAGATTGAGAAGACCGAAGCCTCAGGTGCTAGCAGGGCAATGAGATGCTCTCCATCAGTTGAGGACGTGCCTGAGTCCTCTAGCTCTAGGCCCCATAAGGAAAAGAAGACAAAGAAGTTTGGGAGATGGATTAAGGCCATTTTCACCACATGCACCTATGCAGCGAGGACCGCATATGAGGACCGGTTGGAGAACCATGAACCTAGGCTAGAGAGCGTACAGGGCTGCCACCTCTTTCTCTAGTTCAGTCACCACCGAGGTTTGATGACCTCCATAGCCTTTCCGAGACAGCTTTAGAGGAGGAGGAGGAGGAGCAGCAGCTAGAGCTTGATCCTCACACGAGTTTGAGGTCCACCTTGCAGTCCATGAGGAGGAGCACCAGGCATGAGCGCCACACTTTGACCACTCATCGCTAAGGGAGGGTGGTGGTGTCTTCTTTTTCCTCCTCCAATGACGACGACGATGATGATGGTGGAGAGGAGGACGTTGTAAGTGCTAGTGGAGATGCTAGTGGGGATGATGTTGATTGAGACACGATCCAAGAGGATGGGCAGTGAGTGTTGGTCTTTCTTCTTTTCTTCTCTTTTTGGTGCTTTACGCTAAAGGGGAGAAAATTAGAGGGGTCAACAACTTTTTTGATGCCATGGAGGTTGCTATAGCTAGAGTTATGTTTGTATTTGTTTAGAGTAGTCTTCGTTAAGTGAGAGTTTGAGAGTTCATTAGAAACTCTATTTATGTAATAATGCTACTTAAGTACTTTATATGTGTGTGGGATATAGACATATATTAATCTATGCTATCGCTTGTGATACAGTTGTGCTCGAATGTATATCTTTATATGTATTACATGCTGTGTGGTGTCTGTTCTAATCTGTGCTGTTACAACAAATGCGGTAGTGCCACACTCTAGTGCGACAGTGCCGCACCCAGCTGCAACAACAAACTATGTTGTGCATAAACTGTCATTTGTATCATGTTTTACATACCTGACATAGTATGCAGCACCCCATAGGAGCATGGATGTAGGGGGAGCCCCATCACTTTCACTAAAATGTGAATCTTGGCTTATTATGCCAATTTGAGAATTCAATTCTCTATTCACATATTTAGTGGGAAGGCTCTACACCCATGGCTCAAAATCTCAGTATTTATTTCATATCTTTTGTAAGCTCTAATTGGGTTGTCATCAATCACCAAAAAGGGGGAGATTGAAAGTGCAATCAAGCCCTAATTATGGGTTTTGGTGATAATGACCACGCAATTAGAGAACTAATGAGATTTATCGAGATGACAAGTAGGGAATTCATGTTCGAGGATGCTACACGAAACGGAGGAGCCCCCAATTACAAATGTAGATGGATTCAAACTCAAAGGATGTTTAAATTCTTTTATATTTTGAATTTGAGTATAGGAAAAGTCGTATTATAAAGGGGGACACAATGCTTAAGCTAATATGTGCTACCAAGTGCTCAAACATACACATGCATCCTCAGATTCACAACCAAGACAGTCTACACTTCACTCTTACCCTTGCTATCTTACGTGGTGCGGCACTGCCGCACTAGAAGAGAGGCACTGCCGCAAGCCCATACACAATTGGGCAGGCCCCAATCCCGTCGGTGCACCACCTACCCGTCGGCAAGGCCCAAGTCATCAATTCCCCCACCTACCCGCCGGGTGAATTTGATAAAAGTTTGAGTGTTTGTTTTGATAGGCCTATTCACCCCCTCTAGGCCAACCAAAGATCCTATAGCTAGGGGAGCTCGCTTCCCCCGCCTTCGTGACCCTTCGCCTACTAGGGTGCCACAGCAGCCCTCCGCCTATGCCGCCGCCCAAGATAGGCTACGACATGGGCTTCGACCCTACAACCTCTACGGGTAGGATCTACCGACGGCCGCCATCGCGCCGCCCTCACTCGGCGGTGGCTCCTCATCTATCCCCTTCACCCTCTTCTCTCGCTCTGACAAGCTAGGCCGCATTGCCGACTAGACCCACAACCCGCTAGTGCCCATGGTGTTCGCCACTATTTGGGACGCTACCTTCGACTTCGCTAGGCTTGAGGACTCTATTAGGCTCACGTTCATAGATGATGCGTCCTTCCTTCCGCCTCATTGATGGCAAGCCACTGCCATGGCACCTGCGATTCTGGCCCCACTAGCACTTCTAGCAGCAGCCCTAACTCTCGTAGCACCGCAATGAGGAGGTGGAGGCTTGGCATTGCAAGGCCAAGAAGGAGTACTCCTGCCGCGGCCGCCACTGATAGCAGAACCACGTCATCGTCACTGGTCATGCCATCGAAAGATGAGCAGATCCCTTTCTCCTCCTTCTCCAAGCTCTCCATTGTTGTCGCCGACCAGCCCGAGGATCTTCTCGTCTATGGCGCAATCGAGTTCTATGACTGCGTCACCCCAGCGCGGAGCGTTGCCTGTGAGTGCTTCAAGTCATGGAACCTCTTTAAAGTCACCATCGTCACCGAGGACCTCATTATCCGCCGCCTTGCCGAGAATGACATGGCCACGGTCTTTGCCACTAACACCATCCTAGTAGCACTCATGTGTGCGCCCCCTAGCATCCAGTCCTAGGACATCCTCATTCAACATGGAAGATAATGAATCCAAACACTCTCTAGATAATTAATACCTATTTAATAGTCCGCTGGCTAATATTAGATATGAGCTATTAGCCAGCTAACTATTAGCAGCTAACCAATCCAAAGAGAGCCTTAGAGAGAGAGCCAGGGCCATGTATTATTAATGCAAATAAAGCCAACTACCTTTCAATTCATTGCAACCACAATGATTTAAGTGTTCAAAGTTGACTTAAAGAGACTAAAAGTTGCAACCTAAGTTACCTTTGATGTCAATATAATAGAAAAAAGGAACATAGTTAAATATGTTAGTGTAAAAAATACACAAAAGTAGCTTCCTGATGTTGGCTAAGTGATTGAATATTTAGTGTGGAATATATCAAATTTGTAATTAACGTATGATGTAAAGTATAATAGGAAAAATAAAGAAATGTATCTCAATGTTGATGGTCACTAAATGCTCACTATGATCCTCAACATGGTATCAAGGTGAAAGTATAATCAAAATCATAGTAGTAATTTATTTTCAAATAATGTGGACCTACTTGTACTTGGATTTATATTTGTGTAGGGGCAAACTTGTGAAATCTCTTATTATCAAACCGGGGGACTTTGGCCGCCGCTCAGGCTGGCCACGTCGCCCCGAAATCCGCTGTCCGTCCGATTCGCCGATCGACGGCCCGCGTTGGCTCCGCCACACGCTACGAAGGCCTCGACGGCTCTTCCCGACCCCGACGCCCTCCTCCTCTCCGCTCTCTCTCTCTCTCTCCCTCCCTCACTACCAGCTCGCGAGGCGGCTCAGGCGAAGGCACGGGACGACCTCGCCGGTGGCCCGCCCTCCGCGCGACGGCGACCTCCCTCCTCCTTCTCCTTCCTCCTCCTCCACCACCACCACCACCACCACGCCACTTCCTACTCGCGACGCGACGCGGCAGGTCGCGCAGGCCTAGGGTTTTGGCCCTCCGTCGCCGGTCATCCCCACGGCCGCGCGGCAAGCCAGCGGACGCCTTGACACCCCGGAGACCTCTGGCGGCGGAGGAACCTCCGTGGTTGCCATGCATGACGACGGGGAGGTCACGTCAGCAAACTCGGTGGTGGATCTGGAGCGGCCACTCGCGGCGCCCCTCCCGGCGGTCGATCTAAGGCTGGAGCACGCCGTCGCCCTCCCGCAGCCAACGGAGGCGGTGGATCTGCGGTGAGCAGCTGGATCCAGCGCTGAGCCCTCCCCGTCTCCACTAGATCCGCCTGCATGGCCTCCACCGATGGCCGGTGCGCGGCCGGCACGGTGGTGCGCGGCCGGCACGGTGGCGCGCGTCCGCGACCTGGCCCCCGCTGCCCCCCGCAGGTGGCCGGGATGCAGCTCCTTCGACCTCGCCTCGCACCCGGACCCGCGGCATGAGGAGGCGTTCGACCTGGCTCATGCTCTACCGCAAGCTCCGTGTAGCCACCGCCACAGCCACCGCTGGCACCGCGCCGCGCCCCGGGGCCGTGGCAGGGGCGTTCCTCTCCGAGGTGTCCCTGCACGACATGCGGCTGGAGCCGGCCAGCTTGTACTGGCGACCCCAGCAGACCAACCTGGAGTACCTGCTCCTCCTGGACGTCGACCGCCTCGTCTGGAGCTTCCACAAGCAGTCCGGCCTGACGACGCCGGGGACTCCCTACGGCAGGTGGGAGGGCCCTGACTTCGAGCTCCGAGGACACTTCGTTGGTGCGCCGCCGGATCTCCGTTTGGCTCTGATTTTGGAGCATTTACCCAGAACAACCACGCAGCTAGACTGAATTTCGGTGTCTTGCTGTTGTCCTTTTCAGGGCATTACCTGAGTGCTACTGCAAACATGTGGGCTAGCACACACAATGACACTCTCAATGCAAAAATGTGATCGGTTGTCGACGTGATCTACGATTGCAGGAAAAAGATGGCCACAGGGTACCTGTCGGCCTTCCCCTCGGAGTTCTTCGATCGTGTTGAGGCCATCAAGGATGTCTGGGCTCCTTACTACACAATCCAAAAGGTGAACTGATGAACGAGAGTTTCTGTTTCTACTTCTTCATTAATGTGTAAATATCGTCGCAGAGTTGAGTGAGTTTAATTTTCGGTTTGCAGATTATGCAAGGTCTTCTTGATCGGTACACGGTGGCTGGAAATTCCAGGGCTCTTGACATGGTGGTAAAGATGCCTAATTATTGCAGCGACCGGGTGAAGAATGTCATACAGAAATATAGCATTGAGAGGCACTGGGAGTCTCTCAATGATGAGTTTGGTGGGATGAATGATGTGCTCTATCAGCTCTACATGATAACGGTGATTTGATGTTTGTTACAAACTTACAATTGTAGCATAGATTAATAGTCATGTCTAGCTGATATGCTTCCTTTCTATTAATTGACTCTGCCTTATCTCTTCGATAAGCCATGCTTTCTTGGGCTGCTTGCAGTTCAAGTATGTTGAACACTGATCTGGTTTGCTAATTGTCAATCTTCAGCTATTTGGTGATATATATGGATTATTTATGTCTAATTTACAATAGTGACTAAAATAGAACTTAACCAGTTTAGTCTTTAATCTTTAACTATGTTAAAACAAGTGATTACTAACTTCAATCTAATCCTTTTATCATCCGGTGGCCACTACAATACTACATGTCTATACATCAAACACATTTTAATTATGCCACCACCCAACTGGTATTATCATGGAAACTGAACTCGGGTTCCTAGTACTGGTCTTTATCGATGGATTAAAAGTACTGTTCCCCTTGAAGGATTTTCATTTGAGTGATAGCCTTCGTGTGTGTGTGTGTATGCGTTTCATTTCAGGCTGACAGTATTTGTGGATTTCATTCCAACACACACATTCCAGCGGTCGTTGATGCGCAAATGAGGTATGAAGTTACTGGAGATCCTCTTTACAAGGTAAAATTCAATTGTATCTTGTTACTAGAGATTTTAACAGTTTCGATTATGCTGCTGGATATTGTTCATAAGGGGTAACAAGTGGACTATTTTACTTCTTTCCCATATAAGTATACTTGGTGGCTTATGAAAATCAAAGATATGCATCACTCTTACTGTTATTAGTAAAATTCTGAGTGTACGACTCTGCATCTCAAGTAGTACCAGCTTGTCTTGTTTTTCTCATTGGTTCTCTGCCATTTGAGTGAAGCTGACCAAGCCTCATTTTGAAACAGCAAATTGCGTCATTCTTTATGGATACAATAAATTCTTCTCATAGCTATGCAACTGGTGGCACATCTGCTAATGAATTCTGGTATAACTTCTACGTGACTGATTTACTGACGTCCATAGTATATAGACAACTATTTCAGAAGGAACTTATGCACTTAACTACTTTTCAGGACCTATCCAAACCGTTTAGCTGGGACTCTGAGTACTGAGAATGAGGAATCTTGCACCACCTACAACATGCTTAAGGTTGACAATCATCAAACCACCTAAAACATATATTCTCTTGTTTAGATATGTGTCGTATCCAGCCTATGTGCAGATTTCTCGCAAACTATTCAGATGCACAAGGAAATAGCATATGCAGATTACTACGAAAGGGCATTGATAAATGGTGTTTTAAGCATTCAAAGGGGGACAGATCCTGATGTGATGATTTACATGCTACCCCAGGCCCCCGAACACTCTAAGGCTGTGAGTTATCATGGTTGGGGAACAAAGTACGATTCATTCTGGTGTTGTTATGGGACAGGTAATGTAAAAAATCACCAACATCTATCTGTGCTGACTTGATGTGATCATTCCACAGTAGTTGCTGTGCTTGATTTCAGTCAAAAGTTTCTCTTATTTTGATTCCATAAGCTGAAGGCGGTGTCTAGCCCCTTCATTTTTAACCTCTTTAATTTATGTCTGTTAAAATTGGGGTTGCAATTATTTTCGAGCTTATTGTTTGTTTCGAAATATTATGATTGCCATCTGCAGGTATAGAATCCTTTTCAAAACTTGGTGATTCTATTTACTTTGAGGAGAAAGGAGATTCGCATGCACTCAATATCATTCAGTACATACCAAGCACTTACAATTGGAAAGCAGCTGGGCTTAGTGTTACTCAGCAAATCAAAACCCTCAGCTCTTCTGACCAGTATCTTCAAATTTCATTCTCCATTTCTGCAAAGGTAATTATTTCCAATTTTTTAAAGTTAAATTCAGATAAAATATCTGCAATCAGCACATTTGTTTTCTATTTGTTCAGATAAAAGGTAAGTTAAGAGAATTAGTTGATACCGCGACTAGGAGGCGTGTAAATATATTATGCGTTCAAGAGACTAAATGGAAGGGTCAGAAGGCGAAGGAGGTGGACAGTATATGTTTCAAGCTTTGGTATACAGGGACAGTCGCGAATAGAAATGGAGTAGGAGTTTTGATTGATAAGAGCCTCAAGAATGGTGTGGTGGGAGTGAGAAGGCAAGGAGATAGGATTATCTTAGTCAAGCTTGTTGTTGGTGATATGGTCTTGAACGTAATTAGTGCGTATGCCCCCCAAGTAGGCCTCGACGAGAGTGCTAAGAGACAGTTCTGGGAAGACTTAGATGGCCTGGTTAGAGCTATACCTAGTAGTGAGAAGCTTTTTATACGAGATCTTAATGGGCATGTAGGTTGTCGGATACCGTGAGAAGGGGTACCCTAAGCAAGAACCAAAAAAACGACTGCTTAGACTTCGTAAAGATCGAAACCAGCTAACAACCGCTGGCCTCGGCCGACTCTCCGACTCGTCCGAGGCCCCCTCATCGCTGGCCTCGGGCGACCTCTCACCAAAGGCCTCGGCCAATTCTCCGTATCGCTCGAGGCCCCCTCACCACTGGCCTCGGGCGATCCCCCACCGAAGGCCTCGGCCAACCCCCTCTCGTCGCAGGCCTTGGCCGGGTCGCCGACCCTCCGCCTCACGCGAGGCGGGCTCGGCAACACTCCGCTGCCTCTTCCTTCACCTGTCCCTCTGACAAAACGTCGCGTCGCATTAACTCAGCCAACTGCTGCCACTGACATCGGCCGCATGCTCGGCACAGTACAGCGGAATGGCCGACGGGACGGGAGGCAGGACTGGGCAGGGGTTACCCGCCACTGTGCCCACCGCTATGCACATGGTTGACGCCCATGCCTCATTGTGCTGTCAACTCCTGCTCCGAGAACAACGCAGCGTGGGGAGCCACGTCCGGGATACTGTGGCCTCGGAATCAGTACCCAGGACCAATAATTCCCTCCAAAGCCTCGGCAGTTTGCTTCAGGGGCTCGGCAGCCTGAGGATCCATGTCCGCCGAGCCCCCCACGATGGCTCAGCCTCGGCATCTGCAGAGCCTCGGCTCCCTACGACATCATCGCACGATGACCGGCACGTCACCCGCCATGTCCTGCCTCAAGCTGTACTGGAGCCCCACGACGCACAAGATCAAGTATGATCGGCGCGTCACTTCTACACGATAAGGACGGAGCCACTCCATCGACCATACCACAATAGTGGCTGGCTGCAGGGCTCGGACATGCCATCCCCATTCATAGAACGCTATGTAGCAACATATGTACATTCCTGGTTCTCCCTTAGAGTATAAAAGGGAGGGACCGGGGCCATTTCTAGGGAGAGGAGAACAACGAGCAGAAAGAGGAACTCACCAATAGAACCACACACTTCTACGCTGCTTGAGAACAACGCCTCAAGCCGCTCGCACCACCCCCGCCGAGACCTGGGGCTAGCTCCCTCTCTCACCTAGCTTGTAACCCCCTACTACGAGCACTCCGGTGCAAGGAATACAAGATCGATCTCTCAGACTGGACGTAGGGCGTCGATTGCCTGAACCAGTATAAACCTTGTGTCTCTTTGCATCACCATCGGGGATTAGGGGCACGCAGCACAAATTCACTTGTTGGTTAAGGACCCCCCCGGTCCAAAACGCCGACAGTTGGCGCGCCAGGTAGGGGCTCACTGCGTGTTAGCTTCATCGTCCCAGCAAGTTCCGGATGGCAGACCCTGTACGACCGTTGCGTCTCGGCATGGTGGTATTGTTTGGGAGCCTAGAGTTCATGTCTCTAGGATGTGGATACGATATGGTACTCCTCACACCCCGAGCTCCACTGCCCGACGACGTTACCATAGACCCGTAGCCCAGGCGCAGGCAGCGTCCGGGCCGCGGCTCTCGTAGCACTCGCCAGGCGCGATGCGAGTGGGACCGCCCTAACACCACGCAAGCTCGGGGCAACACGCCGCGCTCCGCCGGTATCCCTTGCCCAGCTGTTGGTACAGAGTCCCTGGTCGGGGACTTATCTAACCTGAGCTTGGGCAAGGAAAAGATTCCGGCGACGCACGGCGACTGCCTCGTCATCGAGTTCTGTCCCACCACCTCCTGAGGAGCCAGCCCCGGCGGAGCAGGCGCTCGGCAATGGCACCATCCCTGTACCCCTTCGGGTTGATAAACGCCGCCACCGCCTTCGCTTCCGCCTACGCTTCCAAGCACGCAGAGCCCTCAGGACTCCACCAACGTTTTGCCCTCGACTTGTCCCCCGCAACATCGGCGCACGCCCACGCTGACTCCTCGGAAGAAGATGAGGCGTGGGCTGGAGCAGACTTCTCCAGTCTTTATGACCCCGAAGCCATGCGCTGCTTCATGACTACAAGCGACTACTGCTTCGGCTACTCCGACTCCGACGACGAAGGGACTTATGATCCGTCTCGTGAGTGCTTCCACATCGGGCTCGGGATGCCAAGGGCGGGCGAAGAGGACGAGAGGACAGGCAACCATTCCCCGCCCCGGGCAAGGGCGGGCGATGCCACACCTCCGCGTCTCGAAGCCCCGGCAGCACGAAACGAGAATCCCGTCCACGGGGAGCATCGACGCCCAGACCTGGAGTAGCTCCGCGAGCTTCAAGCCAAGGTCGAACAAGACCAACTCCTTCTGCAACAGCTTCAGGACACTCTCGAGCAGGAGCAGCAAGGGCGCGGTGAGGGCGGAGGAGCCCAACGGAGGGCCCGTGACGTCCATCACCGCATCAACGACGACGAGGGGGGTGAGCCACCCCCAATCTTTAATCGCGCTAGCCAGAATGTCACAGCGGCTGTGATGCTGGTCCGAGCAATGCCCGAGCCCTCCACCACCAAGGGGCGACGGGTCCGCGGAGAGCTCCGCGACCTCCTCAAGACCGCTGCGGTGCAGCAGGCCGAAAGTTCCACCTCCCACCGGCGCAGAAGCACTTCGGAGCAACCCACAGCGCAACCTCGCCGGGGCCAGGATGCCTCGGTCCGTCCCGAGCCCGCTCGCGCGCCGATGGCCAACAGGGCCCCCTCGGTGCGCGATCGACCTGGAGACCAACGCGAGGCACAAGGCGACCACGAAGTAGTTGGTAGGCAACGGAGCCACGATGATGGAGCCGCCCGGGGCTACCACCCACACCGAGGCGGCCGCTACGACAGCGAAGAGGACCGCAGTCCTTCTCCCAAGCCACCTGGCCCTCGGGTCTTTAGTAGAGCCATCCGCAACGCTCACTTCCCAGCCCAGTTCCGGCAACCTGCCAACCTCACAAAGTATAGCGGCGAGACGAACCCCGAGCTATGGCTAGCCGATTATCGCCTGGCCTGTCAGCTAGGTGGTGCGGACGATGACCTGCTCATCATCCGCAACATCCCTTTGTTCTTGTCAGACTCAAGCGCGAGCCTGGCTCGAACACCTTCCCCCCACACAGATCCACGACTGGCATGACTTGGTGAGGGTCTTCGTCGGGAATTTCCAGGGCACCTACAGTGCGCCCCGGGAACTCCTGGGACCTCAAAGGTTGCCGCCAGAAGCCGGACGAATCTCTTCGAGATTTCATCCGGCGCTTCTCCAAGAAATGCACCGAGTTGCCCCGCGTCGGTGACTCAGAAATCGTCCAAGCATTCCTCTCTGGCACCTCCTGCCGAGACCTGGTCCGAGAATTGGGCCGGAACGTACCAACCACAGTGGCCACACTCCTCGACATCGCCACCAACTTCGCCTCGGGCGAAGAGGCAGTTGGGGCCATCTTCCCTAACAACGACGCCAAGGGGAAGCAGAAGGATGAGGCCCCCGAGGCCTTGCCCACCCGCGTCCCCAAGAGAAAGAAGAAGGGTCGCCCAGGGAAGTAGGAGGTCTTCGAGGCCGGCCATGTCGCCACAGCAGATCGCAGGAATCCCCGAGGCCCCGGGCTATTTGACGACATGCTTAAGAAGCCCTGTCCTTACCATCAAGTACCGGTGAAGCATGCCCTTGAGGAGTGCACCATGCTCTGGCGTTACTATGCCAGGCTTGGGCTCCTCGACGACGATGACGCCAGGAAAAGGGGCGCTGGCGAGAGGAACGGCGATAAAGATGATGGGTTCCCCGAGGTACGCAACGCCTTCATGATCTTTGGTGGACCCTCGGCATGCCTCACGGCACGCCAGCGAAAGAGGGAACACCAGGAGGTCTTCTCGGTCAAGGTGGCCACCCCCTGGTACCTCGATTGGTCACGGGAGGCAATCACCTTTGATCGGGATGACCACCCCGATTATGTTCCAAACCCCGGGCAGTACCCGCTTGTCGTCGACCCGATCGTCGGCAACACCTGGCTTACCAAAGTGCTCATGGATGGAGGCAGCAGCCTCAACATCCTCTACGTCAACACTCTGGAGCTCCTGGAGCTCGACCAGTCATGGCTCCGAGGTGGTTCCGCGCCCTTCCACGGCGTCGTGCTAGGAAAGCGCACACGACCCCTCAGGCGCATCGACTTACCCGTCTGCTTTGGCACTCCCTCCAACTACCGCAAGGAGGTCCTCACCTTCGAGGTGGTTGGATTCAAGGGGGCTTACCATGCCATTTTGGGGCGCCCGTGCTACGCCAAGTTCATGGCGGTCCCCAACTACACCTACCTCAAGCTCAAGATGCCAGGCCCCAACGGCATCATCACCATCAAGTCCACATACAAACATGCATACGACTACGACGTCGAGTGCATCGAGTACGCCGAGGCCATCGTGGAGGCCGAGACCCTCATCGCCAATCTCGACCAGCTTGGTAGCGAGGTTCCCGACGCCAAGTGGTGTGTCGAGACCTTCGAGCCCGCGGAGGCCGTCAAGCTCGTCCCTGTCGATCCCACCGTCCCCAACGGCCGAGGACTGAAGATTAGCGCCACCCTCGACAGCAAATAGGAGGCCGTGCTCGTCGACTTTCTCCGTGCTGAACGTCGATATGTTCGCGTGGAGTCCCTCGGACATGCCGGGCATACCAAGGGAGGTCGTCGAGCACGCCTTAGATATCCGTGCGGGCTCTAGGCCGGCGAAGCAGCGCCTACGCTGGTTCGACGAGGAGAAGCACAGGGCCATCGGCGAAGAAGTGTAGAAGCTCATGGCAGCCGGGTTCATCAAGGAAGTATTCCATCCAGAGTGGTTGGCTAACCCTGTATTAGTCAGGAAGAAAAGTGGCAAGTGGAGGATATGCGTGGACTACACTGGTCTAAATAAAGCGTGCCCGAAGGTCCCATTCCCACTACCACGAATTGACCAAATCGTCGACTCCACTGCAGGATGCGAAACCCTCTCCTTCCTTGATGCGTATTCCGGTTACCACCAAATCAAGATGAAAGAGTCCGACCAGCTCGCGACTTCTTTCATCACTCCATTCGGCATGTACTGCTACGTAACCATGCCGTTCGGCCTCAGAAACGCAGGGGCTACTTACCAGCGGTGCATGCTCTAAGTCTTTGGTGAACACATTGGCCGAACCGTCGAGGCCTACATGGATGACATCGTAGTCAAGTCCAGGAAGGCCGGTGATCTCGTCGGTGACTTGGAGGTTGCCTTCACATGTCTCAGAGAGAAGGGTATCAAGCTCAACCCTGAGAAGTGTGTCTTCGGGGTTCCCCGAGGCATGCTCTTGGGGTTCATAGTCTCGGAACATGGTATCGAGGCCAACCCAGAGAAGGTCTCGGCCGTGACCAACATGGGCCCGATCCAAGACCTCAAAGGGGTGCAGAGGGTCATGGGATGCCTTGCGGCCCTAAGCCGCTTCATCTTGCGCCTCGGCGAAAAAGGCCTGCCCCTGTACCGCCTCTTGAGAAAGTCCGAGCGCTTTTCTTGGACCACCGAGGCCGAGGAAGCCCTCGCCAGGCTCAAAGCACTGCTCACCAACCCCCCCCATCCTGGTTCTGCCCACCGAGGGCGAGCACCTCTTACTCTATGTCACCGCGACGACCCAAGTGGTCAGCGCGACCGTAGTAGTCGAGAGGTAGGAGAAGGGACATGCTCTACCCGTCCAACGACCTGTCTACTTCATCAGCGAAGTGCTCTCCAAGACTAAGACGCGTTACCCCCACATCCAGAAGCTGGTTTACGCCGTAGTCTTGGCTCGACGCAAGCTGCGTCACTACTTCAAGTCCCACCTGGTGACTGTGGTGTCGTCTTTTCCTCTGGGAGAGATAATCCAAAACCAGGAGGCCTCAGGTAGAATAGCCAAGTGGGCTGTCGAACTCATGGGGGAGACCTTGTCTTTCGTGCCTCGGAAAGCGATCAAATCATAGGTCCTGGCTGACTTTGTAGCCGAGTGGACCGACACACAGCTGCCACCCGCTCAGATCCAATCAGAATGCTGGACCATGTACTTCGACGGGTCTCTGATGAAGACTGGGGCTGGCGCAGGCCTGCTCCTGGTATCGCCCCTCGGAGTGCACATGCGCTACATGATCCGGCTTCACTTCGCCGCCTCCAACAACGTGGCCGAATACGAGGCCCTCGTCAACGGCCTGCAAATCGCCATCGAACTTGGAGTGCGATGTCTCGACGTACGGGGTGATTCGCAGCTCGTCGTCGATCAGGTGATGAAAGAGTCAAGCTGCCATGACCCCAAAATGAAGGCGTAATGCACGATAGTACGTCGCCTAGAGAACAAGTTCGACGGTCTCGAACTCAACCACGTTGCGCAAAAGTACAACGAGGCTGCGGACGAACTGGCAAAGATGGCATCGGCGAGGGCCCCGGTCCCCCCGAACATCTTCGCTAGAGACCTCTACAAACCTTCCATTGATTTCACCTCGGCGGCAGAAGATGGCTCACCGGTCAAGCCTGTCGAAGGGCCCGAGGCCCCCTCTGCCGCCGAGACCTCCGCAGTCGAGCCTGAAGTCGTGGAAATCGAAGCAGAGCCTCCCGAGGCCGACCAGGGTACAGACTAGCGAGCCCCGCTCCTTGATTACCTCATCCGAGGAGAGCTCCCTACAGACAGGACCAAAGCCCGACGGCTTGCACGACGAGCCAAAACTTACGTCCTCTGCGACCGCGAGTTGTACAGGCAAAGCCCGTCAGGCGTCCTCCAACGATGCATCACTACCGAGGCAGGCCAGGCCTTGCTTTGGGACTTGCACGCAGGAGCCTACGGGCATCATGCGGCACCTCGGACACTCGTCGAAAGCGCCTTTCACCAAGGTTTCTACTGGCCAACGGCGGTTGCCAACGCCACCAAGCTAGTACGCTCCTGTGAGGGATGTCAGTACTATGCGCGGCAGACGCACCTCCCGGCCCAAGCCCTCCAAACCATCCCCGTCACATGGCCATTTGCCATGTGGGGTCTGGACATGGTTGGGCCTCTGCAGAAGGCCCCCGGGGGCTACACCCACCTGCTGGTAGCCATCGACAAATTCTCCAAGTGGATCGAGGCTCGCCCGATCACGCAAATCAAATCCGAGCAAGTGGTTCTATTCTTCACTGACATCATCCATAGGTTTGGGGTTCCTAACACCATCATCACTGACAATGGGACACAATTCACCGGTCGCAAGTTCCTGACGTTCTGCGGCGACCACCACATCTGGGTGGCCTGGTCGGCCGTAGGACACCCTAGGACGAATGGCCAAGTAGAGCGTGCCAACGGCATGATCCTACAAGGCCTTAAGCCAAGAATATTCAACCGGTTGAAGAAGTTTGGCAAGAAATGGCTTGCCAAACTCCCATCAGTCGTCTGGAGCCTAAGAAACACCCCGAGCCGAGCCACGGGATTCACACCGTTCTTCCTGGTCTATGGAGCCGAGGCCATCCTCCCCACTGACTTAGAATATGGTTCCCCGAGGCTACAGGCGTACAACGAGCAAAGCAACCGCACTGCCCGCGAAGACGCCCTCGACCAACTAGAGGAAGCCCGAGACGTCACGCTGCTACACTCAGCCAGGTACCAGCAAGCCCTACGACGCTACCAAGCCCGGCACGTCCAAAGCTAAGACCTGAAGGTGGGCGACCTGGTGCTGAGACAGAGGCAGAGCAACAAGGGCCGCCACAAGCTGACCCCACCCTGGGAAGGGCCGTACATCGTCGCTCAAGTGCTGAAGCCCGGGACCTACAAGTTAGCCAACGAGAAGGGCGAAGTCCTCACCAACTACGTCGCTTCTACCCTTAAATTTCCAAGCATTGTATATTTTGTTTCTCGAAATACATTAAAGAAGCGTCTTTAGTTGTTCTAATTTTTCGAGAAACCCCCATCAAGGGGAACCTGTCCCGTACCAGGACAAGTCGATTACAAAAAAAAACCTAAGGACCGGAGGTTCGCCTCAAGAGCAAAAGGCTGGCCGAGCCGAGAGATAAGCCTACGCCTCCGGGCTACGGCAACTCCCTCACCACCTTTCACTCGAGAGGCAGCCCAGGCTCCGAGGGGTTTTTTTTCAAAGGACTTGTCTAGAAATTGGAACAGAAGGTAAAACGCTTTACGATAACGCTTCAAGGGAGACTCAGCCATGCCTCCGCAGGGCCGAGCCTCCCTCGGGGGCTAGAAGGGGGGGAACCCCCCCTAAGTCCTAGACACCATTTCTTAATCGATTTTCAGTTAAATTCCTACGCCAAACTCTCTCTAGCGCGCTCTAACAGACCATTTGTAAAGAACCTAAGGACCAAAAGTATGTCTCAAGGCTAAAAGGCCGGCCGAGCTGTGAGAACGACCTACGCCTCTGGGCTACGGCAACTCCCTCACCACCTTTTACCCGAGGGACAACTTAGGCTCCAAGGGAGTTTTTACAGATGATACGTTTGGAGGCGAGACAGAGGACAGAGGCTCGGAAATACAATAAAACGATTAGAAAAAACGTATATATACAAGCACCTCACAAAGGCCTCGACGGCCACAAACGTCATGATATAGTAATAAATCTAACTTATTACATGGCCCCCTCGGCCTAGGTCAAGGCGCAGGGTCTCCCACGTTGGCAGACGGCGAAGGAGGGACCACCTCCTCTTCGAATAGCTTCACCAACGCCGTGCCGGGGCCCTCGACTGCCGCTTCTAGCCTCGTCAGCTCCTCCTCGGCCTCGATGGCATCCTCGGATAGGACATAGCCGTCACTGACGCCTTCGACGTCGACGCCGGCATAGTGCGAAGAGACAACGGCCAGGGCGCATTTGACGCCTGTGTGTAGCGCCTCTCGCAGTCGCTGACGTGCTTGGCCAATCAACGTAGTCAGGCGGCTCCTAAGGGAGCTGCCCGATTGAACCCCCTCCATCTCCAGGGCCTCGCAGATGGCATGAGCGGCGCTCTGCAGCACCTCGTGCTCCTCGATCTCGCGATCGAGCACTGTCTGCAGCGCGATGGAGGCCTCGGTCAACCGCGAGACCTCATCGTCCAACCCTGCACCAAAACAAGTAGAATGGGATTAAGCGTCAAAGAAAACAAGCCAAACAGGGGCACGAGGCCTGCAGGACTCACCCTTGGCCTTCTCCTTCCAGTGCTGGACCTCGACACAAGAGGCCTCGGCTGCCCTGGAAGCCTCCTTCTCCAGTTCTGCATCGCGATAAGAAGTCAGGTGTCGAACGCATGAAAAGACGAACGAAATAAAGGGAACAGGACTCACCCTCGGCCTTTTCCCTCCATTTTAGGGCATCGCCTTGGGAAGCCTCGGCCGCCTTGGTAGCCTCTACCAAGGCACCTTTCGTCAGCTCGTGCGCCCGCTGCTCCGCACCCAGCTACCCGGTGGTGGCTACGGCAGTGGCCCTCACTTCTTCCGCCTGGGAGTTGGAGGCGTCTTGCTCGTTGGCCACACGGGTCAGTTCCTCCTCCAGCTCCTTGACTCATGCCGCCAAAGGGGCGACCTGCCCCTGAGCCGTGGCCGCCTCAGCCTCCCGGTTGTCACAGCAAAGACGGAGATCCTCCGCCTCCGTGCTCCGCGCCGACAGAAGCTCGTTGGCATGGGTGAGCAGCTCCCTCTGCCGACAGAGCTCGTCCCAGACGCCCCTCTCCTGCCGAAGGAACAGCGACTTCCCGAAGGACCAGGCCTCGAGCTCCTGGATAGGCAGAACACAAGTTGAGCACTATGAATAAACCCGGAGAAAGACGATGTCACATGAGAAAAGGGGGATACGTACCCGCGAGACCCCGAGCAGGTCATTGGCCATGACGGACAGCGCTATCCACAGCGACCATTCCGCCAGGCTATGGTACTGCTCGAGGGTGTCCCAGCGACCCCCCTCGGCCACGTCCTCAAGTGCAAAGATGGGCTCCCCCTCAGGGTCGTCCCAGCTCTGCCACCAGACACGTAGGTGATCCCACCCGTATGGCTCAGGCCGCATTTGCATGAGGGCTGCACTTCCCTCACCCGAAGCCAAAGCCAACTGTTCCACGGCGCTGGCCGCCCCGGCATCGGCCACCCCCTTCCCCCGGGAAGCATTATCGGCAGGGATCGGGCGGACCTCCGCCTCCCGGGCGCTCCCCTATACCGGAAGCGCGCTCTGAATTGGCGGCAGGGTTGAGGCTTGCCTCGCCTCCGTCTCCACCTCCAGGGCTGCTGCCCTCGCCGCGCTCACTCCGGCCTCCACCACTTCGGCCCCGAAGTTCCCGGGTGCCGCGATCTCCACCACCTCGGCCCCTGAGGTCCAAAGGGCCTCGGCAACCGTGGAGGCCTCAACCTTGACCTCGCCCTTGGTGGCCTCGACAACCGAGGGGGCCTTGACCTCGACCCCGCCCTCGGTGGCCTCGACAACCGAGGGGGCCTCGACCTCGACCTCGCCCTCAGTGGCCTCCACGGCCGAGGGGGTCTCGGCCACACCCACAGTGGCCTCGACAGCTGCAGGTGCTACGGCCTCATGGAGTGTAGGCTCCTCCTCCTCCTCTCGCCCCACGGCCACCTGGGTAGCCCCTACCTGGGCGACCAACTCCTATGCCTCCACCGCCCCTAGGGCGATGGAACCCGTGCCCACCTTGAGCGCCTTGCGCGGCGCAAAGGCAGGCACTTCCGCCTGACGCTTCCGGCTGAGGGCAAAACACGGTCAGACCCATGACCAAAACAAAAGCAGGAGATGTTAAAAGACTTCACTAGCGAAATACTCACCCTGAGCGGATGCTCAACCGCTTCTTCACCGCATCCCTCCTCTGCAACGGTGGCGGTGGCGCGGCCCCCGTATCCGCCGAGGCTGGCCGACCTTCATCGGACTCCGGCGCTCGCTCAACCCCCGGTGGAGCCGGCCCCGCAGCCGCCTGCTCCACCGCTGCCATCGAGCCCAGCGGGCTGACGGCGTGCTTTCCCAATGCCCTCGTCTCGGGCATATCGGCCTCAGCCGCGGGGCAGGCGCTCATCTGCCCTGAGTCGCTGTCTCCTCCTTGGGACGCCGGACCACCCGCCGACGCCCCAAGAACCATCTCCCTAACATTAGGGAGGCGGTCGAGGGGACCCCGCTCCACCTCACCACCATCATCGCTGCTCGAACCCTCCACCGACGTCGACGGAGACGCCTCCACTGGGAGACCCTCGAGCTTCTGCTTCCGGTGACGCTTTTCTAGAGCGTCGCGCTCAACGATCTTCTTCTTACGCTTTGCCGTCTTAGCGTCCTTCTTCTTCTTCTGGGCCTCCGCGTACGCCCGGTTCATCGCCCGCCGCTGTGCGTCTTCAGGGACGGGTGGTGGGGAGGCTCGTATGTCCCTCATCCCCTACAAAAAATGACGAATATGAATAAGGGCTCAGGCCAAGGAGAGGAACAAGGAGGTCTCGGAGGCTGTAGCCGCACATGACTCACCAGGGAAAGGTACCCCGGCGTCGGGTGCATCGGGAACGGGGACAGGCCGCCGATCTTCTGTCGCCCCTCGACCGCCTCGTTCACCCGACGTAGAACCTCCTCGTCGGAGAGGGGCGCGACGGACATCCGGATGCCGTCAATCGGCTCGTCCGGCGTCATCTCGAACAAACGTCGCCGCCGCGCCATCAGCGGCAGCACCCTCCGGCGATGGAAGGTCGTCATCGCCACTGCCGCCGTAAGGCCACGATCGTGCAGCCTCTCCAGTGCCTTTAGCAGTGGCCGCAGCCTGTGTTGCTCCTCGCTCGGGACGCCATACCACCAGTGCTCTAGCTGAACCTCCACTACCCTCCCAGTATAAGGAGGAAGCCCACCGTCGTCGTTGCGGAGGTAGAACCAGCTGGAATACCAGCGACGGTTGGACGACGTGAGTTGGGCTAGGATGTAGAGGTTCAGCCAGTCCTGACGCACTTGGAGAGTGTAGCCGCTGGTCCTCGTCGCCTTCCTCATGCCCGTCATACCCGTTGGCCTGGTGGTATGCGTCACTCGAAACAGGTGAAGCCACAGCTCCCAATGGGGAGGGATTCCTAGGTACCCCTCGCAGACAGCGACGAAGGTGGCCGCCTGCGCAATGGAGTTGGGGTTGAAGTTGTGGAGCTCCACGCCATAGTAATGCGGGAGCGCCCGCATGAACCGATCTGCTAGAAGGCCGAAACCACGCTCGTGGAAGGACACGAAGCTCACGACGTAGCCGTCACGAGGCCTCGGCTCTGGTTCGCCTCCCGGAGCCATCCACTCTGGCCTGCTAGGATCGGTGATCGGGCGGAGGAGACCGTCGTCGATGAGCGACTGCAGCACTCCCACGGTCACATCAGACCGATCCCATGGGTCCACCGGGAGGACCACGACGTTGGCCATGCGCACGGTGGAGGTCGCGACTACGGCGGTAAGGCTCGCTTTTTGCCTCTCACTCCCCCCTCTCTCCCTTCTTCCCGGTGCTCTCTGTTTTTCTTTAGCAACAGCTAGAAGGCAGCAAAGGCAGACACAGGCAAGGTAAGGGGAGAAGGGGCGAGGCTCGCTTCGTATTTATGCAGGGAAGGGAGCAAATCGTGGGCGACGAAATCGAGGAAGTTTCCCCCAAAAATCCGCTGCGGTTATCCAGATCCGGTCTTACCACCCATGCACCCACTCCCTCCTCATTAATTGCGCATACGGTTACGTCCCGTCGGCTGACACCACATCGCGTCCAACCGCAGCAGCAGCAGGCGCTGTTTTGCCTCCTCGAAAAAGCTGCCTCAAAAGGCGCGCCTGCCGTTGTTAGCCATAGGGAGAGAAATAACCCCCACCTGATTCCTTTCAGGCAAAGGAACTGGGCACCGAGCCCACTATGGTCTAGGGGTTCGAAGGCTGGGCCCTTAGGGGTTTCGACAGCCGCCCTAGGGCAACAGAGTCAGGGGCGACTACGGGCGAGCCTGTACGAGGCCAAGGCCCAAGCAAGCGAAACGCTTGGGATGCCCTGTGTCGTGTCCGAGACCGGCAGGGAGGTCTTCGAATGGGATCCCACCGTAGGGAGGCACCGAGCCACCGAGGCCCAGCGAACGGCCTCGGCACCTACTAGAGAAACCCTCTGGTACTCTTGGAGCACGTCTCCAGACCGCTAGCTGACCCCCAGCGAACGGGGTACGGGCCTCCACTTGGACTTACCCGATAACAGCTCACCGGAAATGCCATTGCTCGCGCCCACCGAGGGTAGCGTGGCACATTCCACCCCTCCTTCCGAGCGAAAAGGAAGCGCGAGGGTCGAACAAAAAGTCAGGAGAACCCCTGACGGCCCTCTTGCTCCACGCAGAGGCCAAGGGACTCTTCCTGCAAAACATTGCCGAGGCCCAGCGACTTAGGCTCACACACGAGGGGGCTCGGCAAAACAAACCCTCCTTCCGAGCGAAAAGGAAGCGCGAGGGTCATTCAAAAAGCCAGAAGAACTCCTGACGGCCCTCTTGCTCCGTGCAGAGGCTAGGGAGCTCCTTCTGCAAAGACACCGAGACCCCGCAACCTAGGCTCGCACTCGAGGGGGGCTCGGCAGACAGACCCTCACACGCGAGGGGTGAACCAAAAGCTAGGGGGACCTCTGACCGCTCTCTCGCTCCATGCGAGAGACTCAGGGGCTCCTCCTGCAACTTTGCCAAGACCCAGTGGCTCAGGCTCGCACACGAGTGGGCTCGGCAAACAACCCCCCATCTGAGCGAAAAGGACGTGTGGGGGACGGACAAAAAAGTCAGGAGGACCCCTGACCGCCCTCTCGCTCCGTGCGGAGGCTCGGGGGCTCTTCCCGCACCCAAGATAAAGACAAGCGACCCAAGCCCGTTACGGTCTAGGGGTTCGAAGGCTGGGCCCTTAGGGGTTTCGATAGCTGTCCTAGGGCAACAGAGTCAGGGGTGACTATGGGCAAGCCTGTACAAGGCCGAGGCCCAAGCAAGCGAAACGCTTGGGACGCCCTGTGTCATGTCCGAGACCAGCAGGGAGGTCTCCGAATGGGATCCCACTGTAGGGAGGCACCGAGCCACCGAGGCCCAGCGAACGGCCTCGGCACCCACTAGAGAAACCCTCTGGTACTCTTGGAGTGCGTCTCCGGACTGCTAGCCGACCCCCAGCGAATGGGGTATGGGCCTCCACTCGAACTTACCCGATAACAGCTCATCGGAAATGCCAGCGCTCGCGCCCACCGAGGGTAGCATGGCATCTTCCACCCCTCCTTCTGAGCGAAAAGGAAGCGCGAGGGTCATACAAAAAGCCCAGGGAACCCCTGACGGCCCTCTCGCTCCAAGCAGAGGCTAAGAGGCTCTTCCCGCAGCATCGTCGAGGCCCAGCGATCCGAACTCGCATCCACGGGCTCGGCAAACACAATGAAAACCCCTCACTAGAAAGAGAAAAAAGCCCCTGAAGAAGTGAAATCACTCCTCCAGGGCCTCGGGGGCTACACCCGGTGGGTGCGCTCGCGTGCACCCACCGAAACCTTGAGTACGGAACACCATCCCGACAGGAACTATCAAGAGCCAATTCTCGTCAGAACCTCAGGGGGAGTGCCTCCACTCCCCCCAAGGCTTGGGGGCTACTATCAGATACCGTGAGAAGAGGTACCCTAAGCAAGAACTAAAAACGACTGCTTAGACTTTGTAAAAATCGAAACTAGCTAACAACCGCTGGCCTCGGCCGACTCTCCGACTCGCCCGAGGCCCCCTCATCACTGGCCTCGGGCGACCTCTCACCAAAGGCCTCAGCCAATTCTCCGTATCGCTCAAGGCCCCTTCACCGCTGGCCTCGGGCGATCCCCCACCAAAGGCCTCGGCCGACCCCCTCTCGTCGTAGGCCTCGGCTGGGTCACCGACCCTCCGCCTCACACGAGGCGGGCTCAGCAACACTCCGCTGCCTCTTCCTTCACCTATCCCTCTGACAAAACATCATGTCGCATTAACTCAGCCAACTGCTACCACTGACATCGGCCGCATGCTCGGCACAGTACAGCGGAATGGTCGACGGGACAGGAGGCAGGACTGGGCAGGGGTTACCTGCCACTGTGCCCATCGCTATGCATATGGTTGACACCCATGCCTCACTATGCTGCCAACTCCTGCTCCGAGAACAACGCGGCGTGGGGAGCCATGTCCGGGATACTGTGGCCTCGGAATCAGTACCCAGGACCAATAATTCCCTCCAAAGCCTCGGTAGTTTGCTTCAGGGGCTCGGCAGCCTGAGGATCCATGTCCGCCGAGCCCCCCACGATGGCTCAGCCTCGGCATCTATAGAGCCTCGGCTCCCTACGATGTCATCGCACGATGACCGGCACGTCACCCGCCATGTTCTGCCTCAAGCTGTACTGGAGCCCCACGACGCACAAGATCAAGTATGATCGGCGCGTCACTTCTGCACGACAAGGATGGAGCCACTCCATCGACCATACCACAATAGTGGCCGGCTACAAGGCTCGGACATGCCATCCCCATTCATAGAACGCTATGTAGCAACATATGTACGTTCCTGGTTCTCCCTTAGAGTATAAAAGGGAGGGACCGGGGCCATTTCTAGGGAGAGGAGAACAACGAGTAGAAAGAGGAACTCACCAATAGAACCACACACTTCTACACTGCTTGAGAACAATGCCTCAAGCCGCTCGCACCACCCCCGCCGAGACCTGGGGCTAGCTCCCTCTCTCACCTAGCTTGTAACCCCCTACTACGAGCACTCCGGTGCAAGGAATACAAGATCGATCTCTTAGACTGGACGTAGGGTGTCGATTGCCTGAACTAGTATAAACCTTGTGTCTCTTTGCATCACCATTGGGGATTAGGGGCACGCAGCACAAATTCACTCGTTGGTTAAGGACCCCCTCGGTCCGAAACGCCGACATAGGTACTACAAGCGCAGGTTTCGAGGCAGTTCATGAAGGTTTTGGGTATGGTAGTAGGAATCAGGAGGGGGAGGAAGCTCTAGACTTCGCGGTAGCTTTTGACCTGATGATAGCCAACACTTTCTTTAGAAAGAGAGAATCTCATCTAGTGACCTTCAGTAGCGGACAACACTGTAGTCAGATTGACTTTGTCCTCGCAAGAAGAAAGGACAAACGAGCATGCTTGGATTGCAAGGTGATACCAGGGGAGTGTGTTGTTTCTCAACATAAGCTTTTGGTGGCAGATTTTCATTTTCAGATGCGTGCCCATAGGGATAAACAAGCTAAGATTGAAAGAACAAAGTGGTGGAAACTGAAAGGGGAGACGTCAGAGGTATTTAGGGAAAGGGTTATCAAAGGGGGCTCTTGGAAGGAAGAAGACGACATAAACAATATGTGGGACAAGATGGCAACCAACATTCGGAAGGTAGCCTCAGATGTGTGTGGAGTAACCAAAGGAAGGGGACGTGAGGCTAAAGATACTTGGTGGTGGAACGAGGAAGTCCAAAGGGCTATTAAGGAGAAGAAATAATGCTATAGACGCTTGTACCATGACAGGAGTGTGGACAACATAGAGAAGTATAAGGTGGCAAAGAAGACTGCAAAGCGAGCTGTAAGTGTGGCAAAGGGTAGAGCGTACGAGGATCTTTACCAACATTTGAGTACGAAGGAAGGAGAGAAGGACATTTATAGGATGGCTAGGGTTCGTGAGAGAAAGACATGGGACTTCAACCAAGTTAAATGCATTAAGGATGAAAGGGAGCATCTCTTGGTAAAGGAGGATGAGATCCGACATCGATGGCAAGAGTATTTTGACAAATTGTTCAATGGTGAGAATATGGATACAACCTTTCAGTTGGATGACTCTTTTGATGACACCAATAGGCGCTTTGTGCGGAGAATCCAAGAATCTGAGGTCAGAGAGGCGTTGAAAAGGATGAAAGGAGGTAAGGCGATGGGACCGGATGGTATCCCAATCGAGGTGTGGAGATGCCTCGGGGACATAGCTGTAGTATGGTTAACCAAGCTGTTCAACCATATTTTTCGATCGAACAAGATGCCTGATGAGTGGAGGAGAAGTATATTGGTACCGATCTACAAGAATAAAGGGGATATTCAAAGTTGTACAAATTACCGAGGAATTAAGTTGATGAGCCATACTATGAAGCTATGGGAGAGAGTTATCGAGCATCGCTTGAGAGCAATAACGCGGGTCTCTATGAACCAATTTGGTTTCATGCCCGGAAGGTCAACCATGGAAGCCATTTTCTTAATAAGACAAGTTATGGAGCGGTATAGGGAGAAGAAGAAGGACCTACACATGGTTTTTATTGACTTGGAGAAGGCTTATGATAAAATACCAAGGAATATTATGTGGTGGGCGTTGGACAAACATAAAGTCCCAACGAAGTACGTCGGGCTCATTAAGGACATGTACAGCAATGTTGTGACTAGAGTTCGAACAAGTGATGGAGACACGGATGACTTCCCGATTAGGATAGGACTACATCAAGGGTCAGCTTTGAGCCCTTATTTGTTTGCTTTAGTGATGGATGAGGTCACAAGGGACATACAAGGGGACATCCCTTGGTGTATGCTTTTCGCGGACGATGTAGTGCTAGTTGATGAAAGCCGGACAGGAGTGAATCAGAAACTGGAGTTATGGCGGGAGACTTTGGAGTCCAAAGGTTTTAGACTTAGTAGAACTAAAACTGAGTATATGAGATGTGACTTCGGCACTACTACTCGGGAGGAGGAAGATGTTAGTTTGGAAGGTCAAGTAGTGCCTAGGAAGGATACCTTTCGATATTTAGGATCAATGCTACAGAGGGACGGGGATATTGATGAAGATGTTAGCCATAGAATCAAAGCAGGGTGGATGAAGTGGCGGCAAGCGTCTGGTGTCCTATGTGACAAAAGGGTACCACAGAAGCTAAAAGGCAAGTTTTATAGGACGGCGATTAGACCTGCTATGTTGTATGGTGCAGAATGTTGGCCTACGAAAAGACGACATATTCAACAGCTAAGTGTCACGGAAATGCGTATGTTGCGTTGGATTTGCGGTCATACAAGAAGGGATCGAGTTCGGAACGATGATATACGTGAGAGATTAGGGGTAGCGCCAATTGAAGAAAAGCTTGTCCAACACTGGTTGAGATGGTTTGGACATGTGCAACGGAGACCTCCAGATGCACCGGTGCGTAGTGGAATCCTAAGTCAGGATAGTAACGTGAAGAGAGGCAGAGGAAGATCGAAGTTGACTTGGGTAGAGGCAATAAAAGGAGACTTGAAAGGATGGAATATACCCAAAGACTTAGCCTTAGATAGGAGTGCTTGGAAGACAGCTATTCACGTGCCTGAACCTTAATTGCTTCTGTTGGGTTTCAACTCTAGCCTACCCCAACTTGTTTGGGACTTAAAGGCTTTGTTGTTGTTGTTGTTGTTCAAACAAAAGGTCAGACTGCCAAATTGAATGTTTGAATTCCATCATGGACATTTGCTGATGGTGCAGGAGCAACTTTAAATGACAAAGATTTAGGGTCGATATCTCCAGGTAAAATCATTCTGTTGTGTCTAACATTCAAATTACAATTGATCTTCTTAAGCCCACCTCATTACCTGATCTTATTCTGTGGGCAGGATCTTTCCTATCAATCACCAAACAGTGGAACTCAGATGATCACTTAGCACTACGCTTTCCCATCAGGTTAAGGACCGAAGCAATTAAAGGTAATTCGTGAAGCTTCACCTAATCCAAGATTGAAGGACAAATTGGTTAACTTTACTTATCTCAAACATTACATTCCATTTGAATATTAAACATCTTTTTACCTACGTCTTAACCAGGTGATTTATCGGCGCGTACGATGGCACGCGTGATGCACTAGTCTTCAAGAATTGATCACTTGAAGTCTAGAAGCACGTGAGATGAAGCAGGAGCACCAGGGCCCACCTGGTGGGGTCGCCCGAACTAGCATTTCCACCGACCTCCGGCCACCACGTCACTAATCCCTTCCACAAGCCAATGGCCGCTGTCGGCTGCACGTACGGCCAAGTCAAACGCGTGTCCCAAGGCGTGTTCTTCTCCACGGAAGAAGAGATTAAGGACTAAATTTTAATCCCAATTAATCTTTTTAAATCAAATATCAAGGACTAAAATAGAGATTAGGAATTAAAATGTAGTAGTCAAGGGGCTGCTAATAAACACTATTTTAGTTTTTGTTTTAGTCTCTAGTTCTATGACTAGAGAAAAGAACACTACTGTTTTTTTTACTAGAGTGCTTATTAGGACCGCATGGCATCACTGCACTACTGTCTGTTGTTCGTACTCTACCGCTGCTGTTTTTTTTTGAGGGGCTCTACCGCTGCTGTTAGTAGAAACCACGCCCCTCGCACGCATTTAGTACCTGCATGCGTCACAGATCTCCTCCGGCTCGTGGTTATTTCGTACGTAGTACCTTCGGGCTCACTAACTCTCGTGACATTCCGTCATTACTTTCTGCATCGTACCTTTGTCTCTGCTCTAATCCCACTGCATGCGCACGACCACGAGTATGTATGTATTAATAGAAAAATTTCTCAATATGCCATTGGCTAAAACATTCACGATTTGTCATAAAAAAAACTCATATCCGACCAATACCACATTTTATAAAATTTAACATCTTTCATGTCAAATGTTGACTATATTCTAATAGTCTTGGTTAACTAACGTGTTAAAATGACCTATATATTTACCCTTCTTTCTGTGGCACCCGGTTTTAAGAACAAAACTAGATACACACCATATATGAGCCTAGGAAGTCAAATCCCACATATAGCTATAAATAAGGGTAATATTAAAAGACAATGCTTAAATACATAGCGTATTAGTATAAAGATTATAACCTCAGAGTATTGACAACGGAAAGACAACTCGGATCTTCAGGCGAAGACTCCAAATCCACGGGGACAACTGACTGGTTGATCACAAGCCTAATTCCTCCAAACTCTAGCAATCTGGTACCCATCTGGGATGTTTATCCAAATATTTGAAAAGTATAAAGCAAACGTAAGTACATATCGTACTCAACAAATATAACATGGGTTCATGAGGCTCAAAAGGCTGATACTGGTTTAAACTGCGATTAGCTTTTAATTAGTCATCTTTTAGCAATTGAATAGCAACAAGTTTATCCACAAGCCATCATAAACACATGATCAGGTAAACATGAATAATGAAGAGCATAAACAGTAATAATTAATGAGCATCTTTATCATCCATATCATTAATGTTCATCATCATTAACCATTAGTGATCATCTATCCCGTAAGGGTTCCAAGACTGCTCGTGACCGTGAGCACGGCTAATATACCAGTTTTACACTCTGCAGAGGTTGTATACTTTCACAGTGAGTCATGATTTACCCTTTCGCCCGAGGCGGCCAACCTCTTGACCCAACACCAAGGAAGGTCGGTAGGGTTCACTATGAAGCCTTTCAAAGGTTTGTCTAACAAGTTAGAGCCATTAGATTCACTCGGCAAAAAGATATAGAGCCCCCCTTCCCGATGACACAATGACGCACAGCCTATACTCAAGGGGACAGAGGCCATACTATACCCGATTCGTCAAGCTATTCTTATGCCAATAAAGGTAACCACTAACAAGCTAGAAAATATCCTCATACTGAGCTAAAGCCAGAGCCATGTAGCCCTCACAACTGTACTGTAAGTCCCGGATGATCACTTACAGATAAGTCCTTAGGAAGAGAAATCTAGAGCACCATAAAACAGTCCAATGCTCTAGCCCCCTTGTTTCATGTTGCTAAAAAGCATCTTTTAATGTTTATTGCATATTCCATTAGACAAGTTACAAGATCATGGTTGTAGTTGAACACTGGCATCAAACTACCCAATGCAATAACCCAAAGGTATCAAGGCACAAGGTAACAAAGCACTAGGAAATCCTTATTGTTAGTCAAGGTGGACACATGCAATATGAATTAAATGATTAAAGGTGAATAGGTAACAAGGAAGATCCCATGCTATACTTGCCTTAAAATACCGATCCTTCGGTAAGCTTTAATCTTCAATGTTCTTCTTCTTCTTCTTCTTGATCACCACGTATATCTCACCGATTGGACGAAATCATAAAGCACCACACAAGCATCCATACAATCATACACGAAGCAAACAATAGATCTAAATTAGAACAGTACACCACTCATAGAAAAATAAGTAAATGCGTTTGAAACATGATTCTACGCATCGCTACGAACACACAGTCGCAAGAAGCACTCTAATCGAAGCTACGGTGAAAAAGATACATCTACTCATAGATTTACTTTATACGCAGAAAAGAAAACTATAAGCTTCATTTATTTTAACTATATAAAAGCTTATATAAATTGAACTAAGTCAAATTTAGATTTGAATTATAAAAAACAAATCATATTTTATTTAGAAAACCTAGTTGCATAATTATTATTCAAATTAGAATTTAAACCATAAAATTCCAGAAATAGTGACATGGTAATCACTGTTACTATCACATAGATCTCGTTGCTATGAATCTAACACAACTTGAATGAGCTAAAACGGAGTTAAAACGTAGAAGATATGAAATAAACAAGATTTCCTTTAATAAAATAATAGATTAAATCTAACCTCAAATTTTAAAAGTTGAAAGCTTTTCTAACAGTAGTATGAACATGTAGATTATAAAATTATGAACCTAACGCAAGTTGAACGGTTCAAATCGGAGGTAAAATGGAGAAGTTATGGCTAAAACAAAATCAGTGGCAAATCTGTAAATAAGTGAGAACGTATTTTTGAAGTCAACTAAACGAAATACGCTTTTAACAGAAGATAACAAATACTCTGGAATACGCAAAGGACGGCGGGTTCTATTTTCAAAAACTCTAGGGACTCTTTAGAAATTATACCAGGCGAAAGGGTATCATGCAATCTCGACCATCGGATCTATTTTGGACGGCTGAGAATAGAAGCAAGGGAGAGAGAGGGCGCGCGGCCGGCCGAAACAGTAAGACAGGCGCGGTGGAAGCCATGGCCGGCGATGGAGCATGTCGGCGAAGCTCGCAACACGACCTACGATGCATGATTTTCGACGGGAAAAGCATGGGGTGGAAGAGGAGGTGATGGATTACCCGAAGAGGGTATTGGGGTGGCCCGATGTGGCACGACGGCGAGCTATCCGCGGTGGCACCATGGATGGGCACAGCGGTGTTCTTAGGGAGGAGCCTACGGTCCATGGCCGAACAAATCGAAGACATTGGAAGAAGGAGGAGGCGACGACAAACTTACCAAGGCCAAGTATGATGGCGCAGAGCGGATGACAATGGTGCTTAGCTCGGCGGGCGACGGCGACTCGGTGACGCTAGGGTATGGCACGGTTGCAGATGCTCGGGCAATGCAGCGGCTTGCTATCGGGTTAGGCGAGGGCAGCGAGGTGCGGGCGGCTATTTATGAGGGGCAAAGGTGTGGCGCGCAAGGCACGACAGAAGACGGGGCAGCGATGGACACTCGGACGGCGGCAGTGGAGTCCGTGTTGGTCACAAGCTAGTGGAGGGGATGGAGCTAACAGGAGGGTCCGCAACGTCAGCGACACAGGGCGTGGGTCAGGCTGTCATTGAGCCTTCAGGAAGGAGAGGGGAGAGCATGTTTGCGTGGCTTCGGCCTAGGCCGACAGAGAGGGAGCGGGAGATGAGCCAGCTCAGCAGCTGGGCCGACACAGGGAAAGGAGGGAGCTAGGCCGTGCAGAGAGGAAAGAGCAGGCCGGTGCTGGGCCAGTAGGCCGAAAGGGAAGAGGGAGAGAGGAAGAAACCATTTTCCTTTTTCCAAATCTTTTCCATTTTGTTTCCAAATTCAAATCCAAATGCAAACCAAATCAAATTTGAATATGATTTGAAATACACTTTTTAATTCAAATAAAATTGAGAAATTTTGGTAAGTTCTCCAAAAATAAATTTTACCCTTTTTAAATTCTTTTATTTTCATATTTTCTTTTACTTCAAAGCCACTCCCAATTTTTTTCCAAAAGCATTTTGAATGTTTTCAATTTGAATAAAACCCACTCAACTAAATAAATCAAATGCAAGGGCATGTATGCACAAACATGTTGCTAAACCTTATGATGAATTTTAATTTAATAAAAAATTTTATTTTCCTATTTTTTATGATCACAAAATTCATAAATAAATCATTTTAATCCTATTTTCAAAAGAGGCAAATTTTAGGGTGTTACAATTCTACCCCCGTTAAGATGAATCTCGTCCTCGAGATTCGGACGACGTCGACTAGGAGATAGGAATACTCTGCCTTTGGATTCTTCTTTACTTTCTCGTGTAGTTCTATCGTCTTGATAAGGATTCCTATTTTACTTTGCATACCTGTTGAGCTCACTCCAAACAATACTCAGGTAACCCCAATCACTAGGCCACCTTTCCTATAATACCAATTCTCTTTCTTAAAATATCCACCTGCCAACGAAGCCTGTTGAATCTCTTGGTCAGAAAGAAATTCTACTACCAATCTTCAAAACACTAATGTTTCCAGCTAAATTGCTCGAACTGGGAATACAACTCATCCTTGGTGTCACCTGAACCTTCTTAGCATGACTCTCCATTGCTAAGAGCACCGGCTGTGACTTTTGCTTATCCAAGTGTTAGCACTTTTCCAAGTCATAATCAATTTTCATTCCAACGAGGATATCGGAAACTCAAGACCAACTTAGTGAAGATGTCCTGTAGATTCTTGTGATCCCCTTAGATGCCACTTTTACTTCAAAAAGATATTACTTGCATGCTTCATAATGGGTAACTCCAAATAACATGTTAGGTAGTTCAGCTTACGCTTCCTTAGTTAACGAACAAGCCACTACTTTTCCTCTCGTATAAGAAGCACATTCCACACCCTGACAAGGTGCATCATTGTAGATGTGAAGCTCTTGTCCTGATTTGGCAAAGTTAATACATAGGTTTTACTTCAACCTCTTCTTGGAATCCTTCAAACACTTAGCTGAGATCTTTTGATCCAACTAACTTGAAAACTTCTCCAGTAATACTTTCAAAATCTTGATGATCTTGGATAAACCTCCCTTGAACCTTTAATCAAACCTCATTGAGACTCTGAGTTTCTCTCACATCTTTGGGTACCACCACACTTTCGCTGCGCAAACTAGAACGTAGGATACTTCGCCTTGCAAATTCTTCAACTTGGCTACCCCCTTAAGAAAAGATAAACTAGGGGACACAAGAAGGGTATCTTGCACCTTCTTCTAGAGGAGCAAACTAGTATCACTACGTCCTGACATCCCAATGAGTCTCTTGTGTATGGGCAAGAACAAGAAATCTGGAATTCCTCTCGGGATAAAAAATAGCAGTGCAGTAAAATAGCTGTAACTCACATTCTGTTAATCCAATGAAGTTGTATATTATACCGTTGGAAAGCTTATAAAATTATCCACAACTTCCTTATAGAACACTTTTCCAAATTCTATAGTTAACTTGGTCGAAAATAGGGCACAACAGAAACTATTCTAGGTTCCAAACAGCACAGATGCATCGCCTTGTGATTTTTGTATCTGCACATCCAAAATAGCTATCAGGATGATTCTTGCGCTCAGAGAAAGATATTGAAGTCTACTATTGTACAAAATTTTCTCATGATTCTTAGTCATCTAAGATTAGAGATATAAGTCAAAGAGTGTAGACTGCTTCGAAAAAGATAGGATAGAGGAAACAGAAGAATACCATAGCCCAACTATTTATTGCACTGATCCTTATACCTTAGACCTATAAACTAAATGAAATTATGGAAACACCCAACAAGATCATCACAATCATTACAAAGATGCAAAGCTATCATAAGCATAATGACAATTCAACAAGCAATAAAGGTGCACAATTCAATCATTGACTCAACTTGCGATACTATCGTCCTCATTATGCTAGGGGTAACAATCCTAAGACTTATCTTTAGATTACGTAAGAAGGTAGTGAGGAACAGTTCTAAAAGCATATCAAATTAAGGAGTGGAGATGAGAATAAAGACTTTAAAATAAGCACCAAGGTAGAGATGAATAGCAAGGGTAGAGATATAGTAAAGAAGAAAATATCAAGGTTCATAGAGCAAGGGTTTTTGTAGAAACTTCTAAACCTTAGAATAACCAGTTTCTACTAGGCTTACGTCCTACAGTCAGCATTGCTCTGATACCACTTTGTAGCACCCGATTTTAAGAACAAAACCAGATACACACCATATGTGAGCCCAGGAAGTCAAATCCCACATATAGCTACAAATAAGGGTAATATCAAAAGACAATGCTTAAATACATAGCGTATTAGTATAAAGATTATAACCTTAGAGTATAGACAGTGGAGAGACAACTTTGATCTTCAGGCGAAGACTCTATGTCCACAGGGATAACTGACTGGTTGATCACAAGCCTAATTCCTCCAAACTCTAGCAATCTAGTACCCATCTGAGATTTTTATCCAAATATTTGAAAAATATAAAGCAAGCGTAAGTACATGTCGTACTCAACAAATATAACATGGGGTTCATGAGGCTCAAAAGGCTGACACTGGTTTAAACTGTGATTAGCTTTTAATTAGTCATCTTTTAGCAATTGAATAGCAACAAGTTTATCCACAAACCCACATAAACACATGATCAGGTAAACATGAATAATAAATAGCATAAATAGTAATAATTAATGACCATCTTCATCATCCATATCATTAGTGTTCATCATCATTAACCATTAGTGATCATCTATTCCGTAAGGGTTCCAAGACCGCTCGTGACCGTGACCACGGCTGATATACCAGTTTTACACTCTGCAGAGGTTGTACACTTTCACTGTGAGTCGTGATTTACCCTTTTGCCCAAGGTGGCCAACCTCTTGACCCACTACCAAGGAAGGTCAGTAGGGTTCACTATGAAGCCTTTTAAATGTTTGTCTAACAAGTTAGAGGCATTAGATTCACTTGGCAAACAGATATAGAGCCCCCCTTCCCAATGGCACAATGACGCGCAACCTATACTCACGGGGACAGAGGCCGCACTATACCTAATTCGTCAAACCATTCTTATGCCAATAAAGGTAACCACTAACAAGCTAGAAAAGGTCCTCATACTGAGCTAAAGCCAGAGCCATGTAGCCCTCATAGCTATACTGTAAGTCTCGGATGATCACTTACAGATAAGTCCTTAGGGAGAGGAATCTAGAGCAAATAAAACAGCCCAATGCTCTAGCCCCCTTGTTCCATGTTGCTAAAAAGCATCTTTTAATGTTTATTGCATATTCCATTAGTTAAGTTACAAGATCATGGTTGTAGTTGAACACTAGCATCAAACTACCCAATGTAATAACCCAAAGATATCAAGGCAAAAGGTAACAAAGCAGTAGGAAATCCTTAGTGTTAGTCATGGTGGACACATGCAATATGAATTAAATGATTAAAGTGAATAGGTAACAAGGAAGATCCCATGCTATACTTGCCTTAAAATACCGATCCTTCGGTAAGCTTTAATCTTCAATGTTCTTCTTCTTCTTCTTCTTGATCACCACATATATCTCACCGACTGGACGAAATCATAAAGCACCACACAAGCATCCATACAATTATACATGAAGCAAACAATAGATCTAAATTAGAATAGTACACCAATCATAGAAAAATAAGTAAAGAGTTTGAAACACGATTCTACGCATCGCTACGAACACACAGTCACAAGAAGCACTCTAATCGAAGCTACGGTGAAAAAGATACATCTACTCATAGATTTACTGTATACGCAGAAAAGAAAACTATAAGCTTCATTTATTCTAACTATATAAAAGCTTATATAAATTTAATTAAGTCAAATTTAGATTCAAATTATAAAAAAACAAATCATATTTTATTTAGAAAACCCAGTTGCATAATTATTTTTCAAAATAGAATTTAAACCATGAAATTTCAAAAATAGTGACATGGTAACCACTATTACTAACACATAGATCTCGTTGCTATGAATCTAACGCAACTTGAATGGGCTAAAACGGAGTCAAAACGTAGAAGATATAAAATAAATAAGGTTTCCTTTAATAAAATAATAGATTAAATCTAACCTCGAATTTTAAAAGTTGAAAGCTTTTCTAATAGTAGTATGAACATGTAGATTATGAAATTAAGAACCTAACGCAAGTTGAACAAATCAAATTGGAGTTAAAATAGAGAAGTTATGGCTAAAACAAAATCAGTGGCAAATCCTTAAATAAGTAAAAACGTATTTTTGAAGTCAACTAAACAAAATACGCTTTTAAAAGAAGATAACAAATACTCTGGAATACGCAAAGGACAGCGGGTTCTATTTTCAAAAACTCCAGGGACTCTTTAGAAATTATACCAGGCGAAAGGGTATCATGCAATCTCGACCATCGGATCTATTTTGGATGGCTAAGAATAGAAGCAAGGGAGAGAGAGGGTGCGTGGCCGGCCGGAACAGTAAGACCGGTGCGGTGGAAGCCATGGCCAGCGACGGAGCACGTCGGCGAAGCTCGCAACACGACCTACGACGCATGATTTTCGGCGGGAAAAGCACGGGGTGGAAGAGGAGGTGATGGAGAACCCGAATAGGGCATCAGGGTGGCCCGACCTGGCACGGAGGCGAGCTATCCACGGCGGCGCCATGGACGGGCATGGCGGTGTTCTTAGGGAGGAACCTACAGTCCATGACCGAACAAACCGAAGACATTGGAAGAAGGAGGAGGCGACAACAAACTTACTAAGGCCAAGTATGACGGCGCAGAGCGGATGACGATGGTGCTTCGCTCGGCGAGCAACGGCAACTCAGCGATGCTAGGGTATGGTGCGGCTACGGATGCTCGGGCAATGCAGTGGCTTGCTATCGGGTTAGGTGAGGGCAGCGAGGTGCGTGCGGCTATTTATGAGGGGCAAAAGCGTGGCGCGCAAGGCACGGCGGAAGACGGGGCATCAACGGACACTCGGACGGCGGCGGTGGAGTTCGTGTTGGTCACGAGCTGATAGGAGGGGTCGCAACGTCAGTGACATAGGGCGTGAGTCGGACTGTCAGTGAGCCTTCACGAAGGAGAGGGGAGAGCATGTTTGCGTGGCTTCGGCCTGGGCCGACAGAGAGGGAGCGGGAGATGGGCCAGCTCGGCAGCTGGGCCGACGCGGGGAAAGGAGGGAGCTGGGCCGTGCGGAGAGGAAAGAGCATGCTGGTGCTGGGCTAGTAGGCCGAAAGGGAAGAGGGAGAGAGGAAGAAACCGTTTTCCTTTTTCCAAATCTTTTCCATTTTGTTTCCAAATTCAAATCCAAATGCAAACCAGATCAAATTCGAATATGATTTGAAATACACTTTTTAATTCAAATAAAATTGAGAAATTTTGATAAGTTCTCCAAAAATAAATTTTACCCTTTTTAAATTCTTTTATTTTCATATTTTCTTTTACTTCAAAGCCAGTCCCAATTTTTTTCCAAAAGCATTTTGAATGTTTTCAATTTGAATCAAACCCACTCAACTGAATAAATCAAATGCAAGGGCATGTATGCACAAACTTGTTGCTAAACCTTATGATGAATTTTAATTTAGTGAAAATTTTTATTTTCCTATGTTTTATGATCACAAAATTCACAAATAAATCATTTTAATCCTATTTTCGAAAGAGGCAAATTTTAGGGTGTTACACTTTCGATTGAACACAAATCTAACTAGTCTCTTTTGCGCCACCACCTAATAAGCAATTAAGCAAAAGGATTTAGATTGCACGAGTCTAGAACTTTGGAAGCATCATTTTCTTGAGACCTAGGTAAATCTTGCACTTGCGTATACAAACATATCGTCATTGAGAAGCCGCAAGAATGCTGCTTAGGAACACAAGAACATGGGCATAATTGTTTTGGATCAATATTTTACATTCACCACTATAGGGACAAGAAACATTTGATCTAACTCTATATGCATCCTCTAATTAAAGATCTATCCATAGAGATCAATTCATAATCATGCCACATATACTTTACATTTCTAAACAAAGCATTCCTACACAGTCACAAGAAAAAGAAAAGTATCAAAGCTACATACACGCCCTGCAAAGCCCACGAAAGAGAACAAAGCATGCTTGGCAGATCAAAAAATCTTAGTATTCCTTCACCCTCACATTTAGTTCTGTCTAAGCTGCTTAGGGCCAGACATATATAGCTGCCTTGCCGCCTATGCCTTGCCACCGCTTGAGTATGCTGCCTTGAAGGTCAGCCATCTATGAGGACAACGGCTCCGAGCAATCGTCGTCCCTCACCCTGAACTTTTTACTACTCATCCCCTTCCTCTCTTCTTGTTCGGTTGTTCCTATGACAAATCATTGTGGTATTTGACCGAATCCACCGGTTCAACGCATCTAGGGCCCAATCAGTGACAAATAGCTAGAGTAGAATTATTCGGGACTCCTTTGTCTAACCTTTTCTCCAGTGTTTATAAGTTTGTAGATTTTTTTAACTAAGGATATCCACCCGCTCTGGCCATCCAAAGATACTTTCAAGGTGCTAGGCAACCATCTCCGGAAACCAAGCTAACAATTTCTAGCTCTATAATGCAAAGGTGATATACTTTTCATCACTAAGCTCGAAAAGAATAGGATATTTAATCTGCAAGGGAGTGTTTCCCCACCAAACAGTACGAAGACAGAACATTGTACCCTTCCACTATTAACCATAGTCTTTCTTACTCTAAGGTACACATATATTTTACCTTTAGTAAATCAGACCACACAGGTGAGCCACTTTGCCTATGTTTAAGCTAACCAATAAAAAGATATTTCAGGTATTTTACTTTGATTAGATATTGACATGGACCTTGATTCACTAGTACATAGAACATTTGTACTGCCAGTTCTAAACCTAACTTTGCTAGCGTTTCTGGCTTCCGCCGGTGTGAAAGGCTAGTGAAATCGTGAACTTTACATGTGTCTTCTAGAGAACCACCACTATATATATTTACACTGGCGTTTTGGCTTCCGCCGGTGTGAAAGGCCAATAAAAATCACGAACTTTACAAGCGTCTTCTATAGAACCACCACTATATATATATTTACACTAACGGTTTTCTTAAGAAAACCACCACTAAAATGATCTTTAATAAATTGCAAATCGGGCTAAACAATCACATTTTTTCGAGGAAGGCTGGCATTAGGCCGCCACACTTAATTTCCGATGTTTTTTTTTTTCATTTTCACGATAAGTACGCACAAGTCACTGTACCCAAAAATCAAACTCACAACCTCAGGCCTCACGCATTACACCCCATACCACTGCACCGTACCCCAAAGTCACTTATGACTCAACAACAGAAACATTCCTCTAGTATTTACTCAACCAAATTTTGAAATGGAGATTTGAAGCCCTAAACGAATTCAAATGTAAAAAATTTCAACTGTAAAGTTTTAGAACTCGTCAAGATCTACAACTTTGTTTTCGAAAAGTTTTCCATCCGAGGTCATTTGAGAAATTTTTTAAAAAATATAAATTTTAAAATCATTAATCTTAAAAAATTTCGAGCTCTAAATGATTTCAAATGAAAAAATAATCAACTATAAAGTTGTAGATCGTTTCGAATACTACAACTTTTGTTCGGACCATGTATCCATCCAAGATCATTTGAAAAATTCAAATTATTTGTAGTGGCGCTAGGTTAAGAAAACCACCAATATAAATGCATTTTACTAGCTATTTTCTTAAGGCTACCACCAGTAAAAGCCATGTGTTTCTACTGACGGTAGACTTAAGAAAATCACCAGTAAAAATGTGCAGTTCATAGCTTGGGCCTACATTTTCATTTTTAGTGGTGCCTATATATTATGAACCCCAGTAAAAATAATAGCAAGCATCAGCAAAAATCAATTCTATACTAGTGATTATGTTCCAATTTCCACCACTATTTATAGAGAAGACCAATATTCATTTTATTAATATTTTTAATCTCCAAACCACCCTTCTTTTTGCTCTTGCAAATCTTGACCCACTTGATCAAATGATATTTTTTCTTCCTGCTTTCTCCTTGCCAAAAGAAGGTACATCTTTGAAATATGAAATTATCTAATCCCAAAATAAGAAACTCTTAACCCTAGTTTGCATGGATCCAAAATATATGCAAGTGTTCTGCTCAACGCGTTAATCATAGATATATATGAGAACTGCTTCTCAAGCAGCCATTCCAAACTTCGTAGATTTGAAATCAAACTTTTTCCCCCGACGAGGCTTCTTAGTGAACCTTCAACGCTTAGATCTGCCACCATCCCATGTTTGGGCAAGTTCTGTCCCCAACACGAGGTTCGTCCTATCCTCCTCTACACCGTCTTGTCTTCCTTTTCGTGAATCCATAGACAAATCACTGAAGCACTACCTTCTCCCTCACATCCCACTTGCACCATGTGCCCCACTTTCACACCCCTGACCCGCACATGACCGTATTCGCTAAGATCGGCTCTGATACTATTTCTAACACCCCATATGCAAATGGCTCAGATCCACACTGCCACCAAACAACTTATGCTTTTGACCTAACTTCACGTAAAAGGGTTTACCTGAGGATGGTGGTATGGACTCTAGAAGCCTTATATATTTGTCTAACGCACCTTGAACAACCAAGGTGCAACTAAACCCCCATAATTTCACATCAACATACACATGGAAATTTTAAAATGTAAACTTGTCAAGCACTGCAACTTTGGTATAGCATGTATCTCCATCCGAGATTGTTTGGAAATTTTAAAATCTAAACCTCAAAAAATGTGAATTTAAAACAAATACATTTAAGACTCTAAACAACTTCAAATAAAAAACTTATCAAGAGCAACCTTGCAGACTAGGTCGGCCACTAAAACTTTGGTATTAACTATGTAGACATTCAAGGTCATTAGAAATTAAAACATATATTTGGGACTCTAAAAAATTGAAACACATATTTGGGAGTTGGGACTATAAACGATTTCAAATAAAAAACTTTTCAACTACAGAGTTGGAGATTCTATTGAGAACTACAACTTTGGTATAGACCATATCAACACCCAAGGTTGTTTGGAAATTTTAAATTTCAAATGTCAAAATATGTGAGCTTAAAATAATATTTTGGGACTCTAAAGAATTTCAAATTAGAAAAACTTCTAAACTACAAAGTTGTAGAGCGCATCAAGTGCTACCATTTTGATATAAACTTTGTCATCATCCAAGTTCATATGGAATAGTTGTGAATTTTTTTTGGATGCAACTATTTTTAGATACGGGCATCTTAAGGTCCACCCCTGTTAATTGATTTTTTGAGATGGACGCTTAGAACAACCACATCTATTAATAGCGATTTTCAATTTTCAGAGATGGGCATCCTAAGGTGAACGCCTCTATTAACCAGTCGCGTCAGGACGCCAGCCTCTATAAATGATTTTCAGAGTTGGGCATTTGCCTGGAGGACAACTAACCATTTAGGGTGGTAGTCTCTAGATGTGCCCGCCTCTCTTAATTAGAGTGGTTATCTCCTAAAATTATTTTCTGTGGTAGTAAAGCCACAAAAATAGATAGAGAGGTCTCCTGCTAGTAATCATCAACGGACTGACGAGTACTTGACATATCAGCAAGTAACTCCTGATCAACTTGAAACAAAGATTAAGAGTTAAAGATTTTTATAGATCCTCAAAGAAAGTCATAGTGTCAGGGTTATGATACCCCGGGTATCTCAAAGCAACGATTAGATAGCTACTCAGACGGTCCATGGTACGCCAGCTAGTATAAGTCCAAGCGATCGAGCCCCAGCTAAGCTAAGCGGACCGGGCCGAATGCTAAGGTCGGGGTCACCATGACCCCCCATCTGCCTCAGCCACACGTCGCATGAGGGCTCACGACCACTCCACCGTCCTGGCCCTTGCGAGGAACGGGGAGAGATCGAGTCCCGCCAAGCGTGCCTGCTGTGGTAGGAGCAGGCATGCTGCACTGACCCCACAAGGACCGAGGGAACAACGATCACCTTAGTCTGGTCAGACGTCATCCCTGCGCCACACAGCAGAGACAAGATAACACCGCCAAGCAGTGATGGCCAGTACGTTGACCCACCATCCAAATACAACCCGACAAGATAGACGTATGACCCCACCCACTACGAGATGGGTAGCCACAACGGTGGCCTTGACTTTTGAGGCCAACTAAGCCAATGAAGGCCACGACACCCGAGTGCAGGATCATGGCCACCAGCACAGCAAGCAGCACAATGACCAATGGCTCGAGGGCAGCTACCAACTCTTGTATGATGCACCCGAGAGATCAGGAAACGATGACAATGGCTATGACGAAGATCACGTCACGTAGGACGGCTAGCGAAACATCAACATGCCCATAGTGCCACCACGAATGGCACTATAGCACCACGCCACACCATGGCGCGACATGGACACAGGACCATGATGACAACCACGTCCAGACATGCACCAAAAGATAGCGTTACTTGCAAGCCAAGTTAGCTAGGTTTCCTCCCTCAGGCTCATGACCCCTTGGTCGAGAGAACCTCCTTCTTTGTATGTGACCTGGCCCCAAACTCTATATATGGGTAGACAGGGCACCCTAGACTCTCGAAGCTCTCATTCGGGCAATCCATCCTCTAGCTCTAGCTCTCCTACCTCTTCCACCATTCTTGCACCCTCATTGTAAGAACTTTAGAGCATTCAAGCGAGGAACACACACTTGATCATCTCTAAGACTGGACATAGAGCTCTGGCCTGAACCAGTATAAATCCTCATATCTTTTGGATGCTACCATCATCTTCCTAGAGTAGCGTGGCAATCGTATAAATTCACTAGTCCGGTTTACAAAACACCAATACATAGAATTTGATATTTCATTGTTTTAACATATTTACGAGTGAAAGTATCTAAGCCCCTAGTTGGGTTTCGGTGATTAATGATGACACAAGATTACTATGACTAACATGTGTTTTGCAGAGGCAATTTGAGTTAGGTCATGGAAATGGCAATTAATTGGGCAATCATGGTTGTAATGCCCCTGTCGATGGAAATCATTTCGATTTTCAAAAGATGGATGACAAGGTTAAGGATGGACTAGTTCTAAGTGTCATTTGGTGTTGAAGAGACAGTTAGAGTAGTTTAGGACTTTGTTTTTCCTTTGGTAGTACTATTAAGGGGGTATGGACTAGTAGCTTGACCTAGGTGAGTCTAGTGGGTTAGGTGTGGTGCACACTTGTCAAATCTAGCACTAGATAGCTCAGGAGTAGCCCTAAGATCAATTGGAGTAAACTTCATTCACATAGGATTTCGAGTCGGAAGTGAATAGAGGGTCAAATCACTGACCGAACGCTAAAGGGTGAGTTTGGTCAGTTCATTTGATCAACTAAAGTCATCTACTTATGACCGGACGCTGAGTGAAAAGTGACCGGACACTGGGTGCCTACGTCCAGTCAAGTCCAGAGAGGTTCTAGAGAGGGAGTTTCCTGATCGGACGTGTCTGGTCAGTGCTGATCGGACGCTGGTCAGGATTCGGTAACTGACCGGACGCTGAACGGCCAAGTGACCAGACTCTAGGTGCCAGCATCCGGTCAACATCAGTAAGGTTCTAGAGAGCGTTTTTCTTGACCGGACACGTCCGGTCAGTGCTGGCCGGACGTAGGTTAGAGTCCGATTAGAACTTAACGGCTCTTTTCAACATAGTGGTGGGGATAACTGATCGGAGCATTCGGTCACCCTGACCGAAGCGTCTAGTCACCCCACAGAGTGATGACTCAGCCTCCAAACATTATGTTTTGAATGAGGGGTATAAGTACTTACTCCACTTGTCCAAGGGATGTCTCTTGCCCATTTGTTTAGCTGAAAAACACCCTTGAGAGTGCAAAGGAGAGCAAGAGCCTAGTGAGGTAATTGAGATTTGAGAATCTAAGATTAAGGCCTCATTAGTGCAAGGAGAGTAGCAAGTGTGCATCCACCCTTCTCATTAGGATTGCCGTGGTCAAGTGAGAGTTTGTGATTGTTACTCTTGATGATCGCCATCACCTAGATGGCTCGGTGGTGATTGGGAGTTTGGTGATCATTCGGCGGAGCTTGTGGATGACCCAACTCAAGTTATGAGCGATTGTGGGTGATTCACCACAACAGAGTGTCAAAGAATCAACCCGTAGAGAGCACTTGATCCTTACGCTGATCAATGGGGAGCTACACCCTTGCGCGGGTGCTCCAACAAGGACTAGTGGGGAGTGATGACTCTCCGATACCTCGGCAAAACATCACCAGAATTGCCATGCTAGAGTAGGATTGGAACTTAGGGTGCAAAACTTTTGTGCGGTAGAACTATAGAATCACATTCTAGGCACAAGGGGTGAAGTGGGCTAAGTGTAGGACTTAATTATTGCAAATAATTTAGAATTAGCCCAATTCACCCCCCTCTTGGGCATCTTGATCCTTTCAATTGGTATTAGAGCCTCGTGCTCGCTTAATTAGGCTTAACCGCCTAGAAAAAGATGTCCCACGGGGATGGACCTCCTATCTTTGAGGGAGATGATTTTCCTTATTAGAAAATCCGCATGGAGGCTTATTTAGAAGCTTTAGATGTTGGAATTCTTAGAGTCACCTCTCAAGGTTTCCCAAAACCTAAGGATCCCACACACCTTCAAGGCGATGAAGTTAACTATGAGAAATGGAATGCAAAGGTTAGAAACACCATCTTTAGAGGCCTTTGCAAAGATATTTTTAACCGTGTGTGGAACCAAAAGAACGCCCATGCACTATGGTCAGACATTTGTGCGCTCCATGAGGGAACAAAGAGTGAGCATGAGGAATGCCATCATCTTGTTATGAAAAAGCTTAATTCATTTGAGATGCTTCCTAAAGTGCTAATGAGATGTACCCACGCTTGAATATTCTTGTAGAGGAAGTCAATGGGCTAGGACTTACACAAATGCAACCCTCTGATGTTGTAAGAAAAATCTTGAGTGTCCTCCCCATTGATAAATATGGGCATATTGTGACCGTGTTTCATCAAGGTGATCTTTCCACCGCTACACCAACTCAAATATTGAGAAAGATCAATGCACATGAGATGTATATGCACATCACACCACAAGATGGCTCTTCTTCCACCAAGAAGAAAGACTTGGCATTCAAGGCTAGCCAAGAGAAGAAGGGTAAAGCAAGAGTTGAACATGAGAGCTCAAGTGATGATGAAATTGATGATGCAAGTCTTGCTCTCATGGTGAGAAGAACCGCCAAGATGCTTAAGAAGCTCAACAAGAATGGTGTCAAATTTGATGGCAAGAAGAATAAATTCTTCACTAGCAATAGAAGAAAGCCAATCTCTATGATGGATTGCTACAATTGTGGAGAACTTGGTCATCTAGCTCATCAATGCCCCAAGCCCAAGAAAGACAAGTACATGAAGAAGTACAAGGGAAAAAAAGATGACTCAAGTGATGAAGATGATGATGAGAAGAAGAAAAACAAGCCATACAAGAAGAAGGATGGCAAGAAGAAGGATTTCCACAAGAAGAAGAATGGCAAGGCATACATCGTTGGTGATTGGCTCATGGATATTGATTCATCAAGTTGCTTATCCGATGATGAAAGTGAGAACAAGAAAGTGGCCGCTATTGTAATTGACTCTTCACTATCTTCACCGACACCACCGCCGTCATCCTCTACACACCTATGCCTTATGGCCAAGGATGAACGAAAGGTACAAAATGATGATGAGAGTAGTGGTGATGATCATGCTAGCAATAAAGATAGTGATAGTGATGATGAATTTGAATCACCCTCTTATGATGATCTTGTCAAGTTGTTCAATCAATATACTAAAATCATTAGAAAGACAAGAGCTAAGAATGAAAAGCTAGAACTTGAGAATGACTCACTCTTAGCTAAATATGACATAGCCAAAAAAGTTAGTGTTGAGCTTAGAGAAGAAAATAAAACTATGTCATCCAAACTCAAGGAGCTCAAATCATCTAAAAAGGAGCTTAAAGAAAAATATGACAAACTTGAGGGGATACATAATGAGCTCACTAGTAGCTACAATATGCTAAAAGAAGAGTATACAAATCTCAAGGTTAATCATGATAATCTTATTGTCTCTCATGAGTTATTATCCAATGAGCCACATGATGCTACTAACCATGTTGTTGAGATTGATATAGCTACATCATGTGATGACTTAATTGTTGAAAGCATTGAACAAGGATCTAGTGGCAAAGACAAGAAAGTGGTTGAGACCGACAACTATGATGAGTATGTCAAGCTCAAGCATGAGAATGAAAAGCTCAAGAAAGATCTTGAAAAGCTATCAACCACTAACACTATTGTGATAGAGAACCTTGATCATGATTGTGATATAGCTCTTGAGAATGAGAAGCTCAAAGAAGAGAAAAAGAGACTCAAGATGGAGAAAAATCATGATAAACTTAAAGAAGAGAACAAGAAGCTCAAGTTGGAGAAAGAACATCTCAAGACCGGCTTGAGCAAGTTCACAAGAGGCCAATATCTCCAAAGTGAGCTACTCATGAACATAGTCATGAAGATGGATAGAAGTGGTATTGGGTATTTGGCAAATCAAGAGAAGAAGGCTCAAGCTCAACATCAACAACAACACAAGTCAAAGCCAAAGCTAAAGAGGTATTTTGAGTGTGGACAAGAAGGTCACTTTGCCCATAAGTGTCATACTCCACCACCACAACCCTTGCCCAAGCATGCTAGACCCTTTGCTTTCAATGCTCATTATATGCTTAGAAAGGATTCTAGTGGAAAATGAAAGTCATGTTCTTAGGTCCTCCCAACAAGAATAGGCCTAAGAGAATTTGGGTTGCAAAGTCACTTGTTGAGAAACTCAAGGGCCCTAATCAAGTTTGGGTCCCTAAACAAGCTTGATCTCTTGGGTGTAGGTGAACTACAAGACCGGTGGAAGTCATTGGGTAATTGATAGTGGTTGCACTCAACATATGATCGGTGATCCTCGTATGTTCACCTCACTAGATGAAGAAGTAGATGGTCAAGAAAGGATAACATTTGGTGATAATTCAAAGGGCAAGGTTCAAGGATTGGGCAAAGTGGCAATATCAAATGATCATTCAATTTCAAATGTCCTATATGTTGCTTCATTGAGCTTCAACTTACTATCCGTTGGTCAATTATGTGATCCTGGTTTTCATTGTTTGTTTACCGAGAAGGAAGTGGTTGTATCTAAGAAAGATTATGATCAAGTTATATTCAAGGGATTTAGATACAACAACCTATATCTAGTGGATTTCACCACCAAAGATGCCAACTTGAAGACATGCCTATTCACCAAAATATCACTTGGGTGGCTATGGCATAGAAGACTTGCTTATGTTGGGATGAGTTCACTCAAGAAGCTTATGAAGAATGAATTGGTGAGAGGGTTGAAGGATGTGAAATTTGAGAAGGACAAACTTTGTAGTGCATGTCAAGCCGGCAAGTAAGTTGCAAACACTCATCCTACAAAAGCTTACATGTCAACAGCAAGAGTGCTAGAGCTCCTTCACATGGATCTATTTGGACCAAAAACTTACAAGAGTTTGGGAGGAAATCTCTATTGTCTTGTGATTGTAGATGACTACTCTAGATATACTTGGGTGTTCTTCCTTCATGACAAGACCGAAGTTGCATCATGTTTCAAGAAGTTTGCCAAGAGAGCACAAATGAGTTTGAAGTGAAGCTCAAGAAGATAAGAAGTGATAATGGAAAAGAGTTTGACAATACAAATATTGAAGCATATTGTGATGAAGTTGGAATCAAGCATGAGGTCTCCGCCACATACACTCCTTAACATAATGGTGTTGTAGAGAGAAAGAACTGGACACTTATCACACTTGCAAGAACAATGCTTGATGAGTACAATACACCTAAAGCTCTATGGGCGGAAGCTATCAACACCGCATGTTATGCATCCAACCGCCTATTCCTTCAAAAGTTTCTTGGCAAGACCCCTTATGAGTTGCTCAATGGGAAGAAGCCGGATGTATCATTCTTCCTAGTGTTTGGTTGCAAATGCTACATCTACAAGAAGCGACAACACCTAGGAAAGTTTCAAAGATGTTGTGATATTGGCTTTCTTGTTGGTTACTCATCAAAGTCCAAAGCATATCGAGTATTTAATCATGCCACCGGCTTGGTTGAAGAAACATATGATGTGGAATTTAATGAATCTTATGGCTCCCAAGGAGCATATGAGAATCTTGATGATGTAGGTGATGAACCATTGAGGGAGGCCATGAAGAATATTCTGGTTGGAGACATCAAGCCTAAAGATGATGTGCAAGTGATTAATCCACCTTCTTCATCAAATGTGCCACAAGATGGTGATAAAGATGGGAGAGTAGAAAATGAAGATACTCATGTCTCTCATGATCAAATGGTGGCACAAGCTCAAGATGTTGATGCTCCACAACCTCCCGCTCAAGTGGTTGATAGAAAAAAATTCACCTCTACTACAAGCTCATCCAGAAGACCTCATCATAGGGAGTCCTTCAAAGGGTGTAATGACTCGCTCTCAAAAACTTGCTTCATTTATTGAACATCACTCTTTTGTCTCTTGTGTTGAACCTAAGAATGTAGAAGAAGCTCTTCAAGATTCGGATTGGATAAATGCCATGCATGAAGAGTTGAACAACTTCACCCGCAATGAAGTTTGGACTCTTGAAGAGCGACCACAAGGTGCAAGAGTCATTGGAAAGTGGGTGTTTCGCAACAAGCAAGATGATCAAGGCATTGTAGTGAGGAACAAGGTAAGACTAGTTGCAAAGGGGTTCTCTCAAGTTGCAGGATTGGATTTTGGAGAGACCTTTTCACTAGTTGCAAGACTTGAAGCCATTCGTACCCTCTTTGCATATGCATCGCATCATGAAATGAAATTATATCAAATGGATGTCAAAAGTGCATTTTTAAATGGCTTCATAAATGGATGTCAAAAGTCTATGTTGATCAACCTCCCAGGTTTGAAGACCCTAGATATCCTAATCATATTTATAGGTTGTCCAAGGCGCTATATGGGCTCAAGCAAGCCCCAAGAGCTTGGTATGAGTGCCTTTGGGATTTCCTCATCAAGAAGGGCTTCACCATTGGGAAGGTCGACACCACACTACTCACTAAGAAGCTTGATAGAGAAATCTTCATTTGTCAAGTATATGTTGATGATATCATATTTGGATCATCAAATGAAGATTATTGCAATGAGTTTGGTGAATTGATGTCGAAGGAGTTTGAGATGTCAATGATTGGAGAGCTTACATTCTTTCTTGATTTGGATGAATGTAATACAATCAAGACACCAATGCCATCTAATGGACATCTTGACCTAGATGAGAGAGGTAAAATGATTGATCATACTCTCTACCGCTCTATGATTGGTAGCTTGTTATATTTGACCGTATCTAGGCCCGACATCATGTTTAGTGTGTGTATGTGTGCTAGATTTCAAGCTAGTCCTAAGGAAGCTCATTTGGTTGCCGTTAAAAAAAATCCTTAGGTATCTTAAGCACACACCAAGCATTGGTCTTTGGTATCCCAAAGGAGCTATATTTCAACTAGTTGTCTATTCCGATTTGGATTATGCTGGTTGCAAAATTGATAGAAAAAGCACATCAGGAGGGTGCCATTTGCTTAAATAGTGTGGCTTTGTCCTCCAAGAAGCAAAATAGTGTGGCTTTGTCCACCGCCGAAGTGGAATACATTGCTGCGGGTGCTTGTTGTGCACAAATTCTTTACATGAACCAAACTTTGCTAGACTATGGTGTAGTTCTAGAAAAGGTGCCTCTTTTTTGTGACAATGAGAGTGCGGTAAAGCTTGCTAATAATCTGGTTCAACACTCTCGCACCAAGCACATAGATATCTGCCATCACTTTCTTAGAGATCATGTTGCTAAAAATGATATATCACTAGAAGGTGTAAGGACCGAAGATCAATTGGCGGATATCTTCACTAAACTGCTAGATGAGGCTACATTTTGTCGGTTGAGGAATGAGCTCAATGTGCTTGATTTTAGTAACTTCACTAGAAAATAAGCTTGTGTTGTCCCTTGCATTGCATTGTAATATACAACATGTGTGTTGCTTTGTCGTTTCTTTTTTATTATCCTTTTATTGCATATTTTTTAAAAGAATTATAGCCTAAGGCAAAATATTTTGAAAAATTTAAGGGTTTGAGAGAGGTCAGTCTCATCAATCCTAATTGGTGTTTATTTGTGTCTTATTGAAGTTGGGACTTGATTGGGAACAGGCAGCGCGAAGAAACATTGAAGATTCACTGCACCAGACTCTGCTTCCAACATTCGGTCAGTTCACAGGAGCTGAACAGAAGCAGCATAGGAGTGACCAAACACTGAAACAATGCTCGTCCTGCGTCTAGTGTGAAGATGTCCCTATGTCCGGTCAATTGAAGAAGACAAACTCAAGATCAATCGGACTCTGGCTGTGTTCAGTCATGACTTGAGGGGTTTTGGACCTCTCTGTTGTCGACCGGACTCCGGGTGGCAGCGTCCGATCCTTGCCACCGGTGCGTCCGGTCAGTTGAAGTCATATGGATCTCAAACTCTATTTAATTTCCTTATCCAACATGGGAGGCCACCATATTTAATCTCTGTACCCGCACCACCAGTCCCAACCTCGCTAGTGCCCATGCCCTAGCCACGCCTCCGTAGTCGCTCCACCGCGCCCGCACCACAGCAGCGCCACCATGCCCGCGTCGACCTCACCCGTGCTAGCAACAGCGCACTAGCTCCGCCGCCTATGCCTCCCTCGCTACAATAGTGCACCAGCACCATCGCACCCATGTACATCCATGCAGCACTGCTCCACCATGCCCGTGTGCATCTGCACTGCTTACCCGCGCCACATCAGCTCCTTCTAGCGCACATCCTGAGCTTCGCCTACGCCATCGATTGCCCTAGCCACCATCCACCACACCTACATTTCATTACTCAGCCGCCTCACCACTTCGAGCCCAAACCCTAACCCTAGGAGTATTTCGGTGGTGCCTCATGATCCTCTCCTTTTCTCATCGATCGCTGGTTTGTGAGGTAGCAAGCCATCACTTTCAATTTCGTATCTACTACTTGCTTCTTAGGGTTTCACACTTCTAGATGTATATTGTGATTATTTATATATTCGATCTATTCTATCGTGTAGTGAGTCAGTGCTCTTGTGGTTGTCTTTGCAGTTGTCAGTAAACTCGGGGCCAAGCCCACGAGTATGGATCCAGGCCATGCCTCACGAGTGTCAGCTCACAGTTGGTTCTTGTCCGTGGTAGTAATTCTCTTTAGCTCTAGCAATGGCATGAGTCATGAATGCTGGAGGTGGTCTAGGTGATGAGGATCCAAGACCTCCACCTCGCCTGACTGCTAAAGAAAAGGGGAAGGCAAAAAAGACACAACAAGGAAGCGGAAGCTCATTGACGTGGAGACTGAGAGAGTAGCAGTAGTGGCAGCCACCGCTGAGCGAACGGAGAGAGGTGGAGCTAGGAGTGGTGTCCGTATTGCCAATCAGCTATCACTAGCTCAGAAGGCCGTCGTCGAGAGGGTTGAGAGTCATCATGGTAGTCTAGCTTGGACTATCATGCTTGGAGGACAGCGTGTCATTTTAGAGGAGAGTTAGCCTCAGCGGGAGACAGAGCAGCAGAAATAGCTAGCGGAGCAGATAGAGGGTACTCAGTAGGTAGAGTAGACTGAGGAGATAGAGTAGGCAGCATAGCCATAGCTTTGATGCTCTAGTCGTACATGCACTCTGGTATCACCAAGGCCTGAGACATAGAGGAGGGGCTCTCGTCCACCTCCCAGACCATAGGGTCCGCCTCTAGTAGTTCACCTTGACTTGAGGGCAGCCACATTCAAACAGGTGCAGCAGCTCTGCTTCATGAAGTTTGAGGATGTTGGCATGAAAACGTGTCATGTTGGCACATAGCAAGCCGAAAGGGTCTGCTCGATGGAGCTAGAGATCTGCCTAGCTTCAACATAGGGATAATTGATCCTGCGTATTTCTCCTGAGATGTGCCAGTCAATTTGACCCTACAATTAACAAGGAGAGAAAGTTTATCAGTAATTTAAGGTGAAACATGCCAGTCTATACCCAGATAGTTCCAAGTGTGCCGCTTCGGGAGCAGCCATACGGGAAGAGCGATGAAATAACCGATACACATAGAAATCGGCTGTTACGGACTGTAAAGCTCGTGGATAGCGATTGATTTTATGTTGATAGGTACAATACACATATATGTAAATGAGATCATTAGCTTAGGTGGATATTACTAGTATAAATCATTGAGCCGATGAATCTAACGATAAAGGATATAGCACGTGAACAAACCACCTATGTAATATAAATGGATCTACAGACGCTCTAAATCTAATCTGTTACCATCAATAGTGAGGTTCGACTAGATCGATGGCAGCTATGATGATAATAACAAACTAAAATCGAAGAATCCATAAAAACCATCTACACTTCGACAGGCTTTCCGAAAGACATGCTATACGTGAAGGCTCGGATGAATCGGCCAAAATAGCTGATTCTGGTGAAGAGGACTACAATGTGTGAACAATCGACTATTTCACGTGGACAGACCTATGAACTCATCAGACCTAACCTGCTATCTCTAACAATAGGGTTCGACCGGATCGATGCAGCCATGATAAAGACAACAAATAAAACCTTTAAAGTAAACAGATCTATTCATGTTCAATAGAATCAAGTAAACATGTTGTAGGCGTTAACTGCACAAGCGATTGGCTATTTAGCTGATGAAGGCATAGCAAACAGTTAAGGTCACACCTAATCAAGAATAAATCTACTAGCTAGCATCCTCCAATCTATAGTGCTATCAGTGGAGATCGGTCAGATCGTTACAACCATAATAGTGAACCATAGACCAGATTTAACTAACCAGCAAACCTCTCCAAGATTATTCATGCCTTAACCGCGTACTATGCACGATCAACATTGAAGTAAAACAGCCGATGAAACATAAATCGCCGCTCAAGGTAGACAATATCATGTTGTAACAAAACTGAACGATGGATCTAAAGGATATAAGGCTGATCTAAATCGATCTTGACCGGGCAGATTGATGTTGCTATAGACTAATGACAATGAAAACATCAGCAAGATTGATAACTTAATTAATCTAGCAAAGATTGCCACTCTTAGGTAGAGCCGATAACTTGACCTTAATCTAATTCGAGCAGTGGATCTGGACCGGATCGATGCAGCCATACTTGAACTAGACAAGAGTCGATAACTAGCTTATACCAGAGTCACAGTGGAGGTCGACTGGATCTATGTAGCCGTACGAACAGAAGTATAAGCCACGACGGTACTTACAGACAAGTCGGAGGTCGTCTAGACCAATGCAGCCCTACTCGCTGAAGAACTCACTGAGATCTACTCTACTCCTACTCCTAAGGGGTGGCCGGAGCCAAAAAAGTAAGTAACTTGTATTTGATTGATTGTGTGTCCTTTACAATAGTCAGGGTCTAATATTTATATCTAGAACCTATGCATGAATCTTATTTAAGCATGACTCATTGCAATCTTTGATACAAGAGAAGACTTCCTAATTTAAGATAACTTGGACCCTTATGTTTCCCTTTTTGTAGAGTCCAACATGTTTTTCCTGATGCCAACCGTAGATTTTATCATTATCTGCTAGCGCTATCTGAAGAGAGCCGATTCCAGTACTGCATTCGAATCTACTGATACCGACCTTTATGCAATTGATTCCTTGATGACACAATCTTGGGAGATTTTGATTTCTTACAACTCTTCTTCCCAAATTTTGGTGTAAACACATGCCCCCCAATTTTGGGATAAAAGTAATTTTATCCCATAATTATCATGTTTGTACCCCCAATAGGTCTGTAGTCACTGGGTAGAGAATCTTGATCTAGGGTCTACCAGTCTGTCACCGTCTTTGCTAGCTTATGAGTCCATGCTTCAAAACTTTTACGAGAGCATCATTGCTTCATGGGCACTTGGATTCATCTTTCTAGGCCGACTATAAAATGTCTTCTGACTCTGGCAAGAGCAATTCAACAACTCATTTATGTTTCTTTGCTGCCTACTTCCTCGAGTGCCCCTAGCTCCGCCGAACTCTCCATGGTCTAATTTTTTGCCATGAAGATCTTGAGTGGTTAGAATAATTCTTGTGCATAGGGTGATTGTTTCGCTCATCTTAGCACCTTGTCGAGCAAGAGGATCAGCTACTGTGGTTAGAAGAATTCTTGTGATATGACCTGAGTCTTCTCTCCATGCTCGTAGAGCTGTTCTAGTGTTTGCAAGGGCTAAAATGTGTGGATACCTTCCCCTTGTTCGCTCTATCAAATTCCCATTGGGAAAACCATAGACTTCTTTCCCATAGTTTCCCAGTCACCGAGAAATTAGTTGGGCATCTATTAAGTAGGCGGCCTTTCCCCTTCTCCTAGTATAATTTTATCAATGGGCCGATGTGACTCGGTTCATGATGACCTTGGCCTTGTGGGGACCCGAACTCCCTTCAATCCAAAGAGGCCTTGGTGGGTTGATCGCTGGTCAATGTAGACCTTTCGTATCCATCCCATGATATTTTGTGATTATGGGAAGCAATGAGTTTGAATCTGTTATCTCTTCATGATCCATCCTCTGAATTTCCATATCTGACTCTAATTCCATAACCCCGGTGAAGTTTATCCTCTCACCTTCCTAGGCTATATATATGGGCCATGGCTTGTGGATCAAAAATCAACCTGCTTAGTCTCAAACCTTTCGTGTCTTCGTTGTGATTTCTGCTTTCCTAATAGGTTTGAGATCATAGAGAACAACAAGAGGTCTACTGAGGAGGTCCTTAATAGATCTACGTCATCATGCCAATGCCTTTGTCATCAAGAGGGTGCAACTTAGGATGCCCTCACCATCCTAGAGCATAGGGCCGACTCCGCTCAGCCTTCAGGGTCATCCTTGTCAATAGCTCGCCGCCAACTCCCCTACTATCCAAGGAGGAGGATCGACAATGACAATCTGCTCACCTCCATCGATCAGGGCTAGCCAGAATCTTGCCAACCTGCCTCTCCCTTGCAGAATCTACTCTGGCCATGGTTCGATGTCGATTCGCCTTCCGAGGCTAACCCGGTGGAGGATAGGTTGGCCGAGACTGAGACCTAGAATCATGGGTGAGATGTCTACCACAACTTTCTATCTCTTCTTAATTTTGTCTTTAAGATCTTGATCATCCCTCCCTTGAATCTTTAAGATCTATCGGCTCAGCTAGAAAGCCTCCGATTAGCTGCAGGTGTATGCAGTGGGATTCGTCAATGCTAGAGGCGCTATTCCAGGTGGTTCGCTTGCATGATATCCCAAACCGCATCAGGGAGGTTGCTCTTCATGGCGTTCGTCATGGTGCTGCCATGGCGTTGGCTGCTGCATAAGCCTGCTCTAGCCACGAGCTTTGGTTTCTTCCCCATGGTTTTCCAGCCACCGAACACCCTGGGGATCACGAGCACCTGGTTGAGGACTTCTTCGATGCTGGCAACTCCATAGCCTTCAGTATCTAGGCTGAGGACATAGTGAATAAAGTGTTCCCCAGCCTTTAGTTTGTAATAGGAGAACCTGACAAACAAGTTTCTTCGTTCTAATTGGTTTCTTGCACTTTTATTCCATGTTCCAATCTATGTCTGTTCTAGCTCCATAGGCGATACATATCACACCGACTTTTACCCCTTTGGGTTTATTTTGAACTAGATGCGATACCCATTCTGGTATCGTCTATTAGAACCGATGATTGAACTAATCGGCTATCAAGTACTAATCCAAATGCTATGATAATATTTCTTTAGATATTTTCTATTGATTGCTCTGCCCAACTCTTCTTCTCCTCCTAGCATTTCCAAAATATAAGCATTACTGGGCGCACAACGTTTAATCCAATAAGGTCCTTCCCAATTATGTGACCATTTGCCGAACATGATGTCTTCCAGACCAAGTCTCCTTCAGAAACTTGCTTGCTCTTGACCTTTTTGTTGTAATATTTTGCAACCCTCACTTTATTAGCATCGATATTCTCAAGAGCACGCAGCCGATGGCAACTTAAGTCCTCCAAGCCATCTATCATAGGATTCTTGTAAACTTCAGCTGACAAATCATTTTGCAACGTGATACGCCTAGATCCAGTTTGAATTTCCCAAGGAAGGACTGCATTATGACCATACACAAGTTCATAAGGGGATGTTTTAATCGATCCATGACAGGCCATCCTATATGCCCATAGTGCCTCATTAAGCGTCGAATGCCACTTCCTTGGCTTGTTCTTTAATCTTTTTCTTGACCAGCTTAATCACAATCTGATTGGATGCTTCTATCTGGCCATTAGCCTGAGCATAGTAAGAAGAAGAATTTAGTAGCTTAATTCCCATACTGGCAGCAAAATCTCTGAACTCTTCTAATGTGAACATTGTCCCTTAGAGTATCTTCTTTGCACTCATATAGGTCGATCAACTAATTAATAATTAACTATGAATCTTCAAATACTTCAATTGCCTCGGCCTTTACTTCATGAAAAAGTTAAAGTCTCTTAAGAATAGCCTCATATTCTGCTTGATTGTTGGTAATCATTGGTTCAGTTGGAAGAGCAAACTCGAAAACTTGTCCCCCGAGGTGAAATAATAACAATACCATTGCCACCACCTTGCTTGCATGATGACCCATCAAAGAACAACGTCTAGGGTGTTGGGAGTATGCCCTAGAGATAATCATAGAGATGGTTATATTGCCTTGTATCCATGATATATTATGAGTTCATTGAATTTCTATTAAAGACAACCAGTATCGATTAGCAATTATGTGAATTGTTAGTGAAACTCTTTTACTTGTATGGTTATTCTAATGTTGTCTCTGGTTAGAGTTCATGTGAGGACACACATGAATAATGGGATCAGCACATTATTAGTTGATGACTATGTTTCACAAGTCATAGACATGGAGATGTCAAACTAATATTGTGGGCACATGTATGACATGGGGCTGGACTGACCCAACGTGAGATGTTGTTATTATCTCTATTCATGTCATGTACGTTATGTCCTTAGACCTGAGATTGTTGTATGTATTCAAGATGTGAAACGACCTACTCAGGGACTATCAAATGCTACTCCGTAACAGGGTAGTTATAAAGGTGGTTTTCGGGTTTGTCGGGAAACATGCTATGAGACATAGACAATCAAGATGTAATTTGCCCCTCTCTATATATGAGAGAGATATCACTGGATCACTCTAATGATTAGATCAAGAAAGCATGGCCGTGCTTGGGTTAAGTGTTAACCTATGAGTTGGACCAAATATCGCGAGGCAAGGGAATAACAAGTATGTGGTTTTGTGGTGGTTCGTCTGATATGATCTTTGCGTACACATAGGAGTTGACATGCCTTGCTAGAGGCCGCTATCAACTAATGGCCGAGTAGGAATACTCGGGCCATGTCTATGTGTGCGTGAACCCATAGGGTCGCACGCTTAAGGGGCTGGAAGCCTAATTTTGATTGGATCTGAGTTAGACAAGGCTTAGGGTTACTAATGGGCCTCCAACTCGGGAGCTCATTAGGGACGCCTATAAATAAGTGGGGTGGGCAATGGGGCTAGGTATCCCATGCCTTTTTGGCAGCCACCGCCACCCATCCAACGCCCGCGCCTACTGCTCCACGTGGACCTAGCAGTCCGGAGGCGTGATGCTTCCTCCCTGTATGTGTGAATACCTCGGAGGTGCTGCATCTAGAGCACAAGGATGAACTACACAAAGGGGATGGATGTACGGACGACCTTGCAACTGCACGGCACTGCTACGACACGTTCGACTACATCAAGTCACTTCTGCGGCACCTACGCGTCTAGTGGTAATCCCGTGATCTATAACTAGCAGTAGATCCTTGTTTACGAGGTCGAAATTTTTTGTTTTCTGGCTAGCGTAGCATCCTCATAACCCTACAGTGGTATTAGAGCCATTTACTGCATTGTTATTGGTTCGGATGAGTGCGTATGGAGATATGCATGGTTGTAGATGAGTCTCTAATCATCGTTCGTGATTTTACCATGTTGGTCTTGTAACGATCTACTCGTACCGGTTGGAATTCCGCCATCCGAGTTAAGTGATACATGTAAATCCAGTCATGGCAAGATGGAGATCAATCAGATTGATTGAATCAAACCTAGGTCAAGTGCTGAGCGCATGTGATGCGCAACGGTGATAGATTGGATCTACTGCCGGGCGCCGGGGTGCAAGAAAAGTGTTGTTCGGTAAAATAGCCATAACTTTTGCACACGACCTCGGATTGAGACGAACTCTATATGAAAATTGTAGAGAAAATTTTTTACATCTGATTCTCACCGCCTTTGGCGGTTTCACTGAAATTAGATTTGTGAAAAACGGCCGGAAAGATGGTGTTTTTGGCATTTTAAAATTAGATGTTCGAAATCGGTTAACTCTGTTTTGCAGGAATTTGTGACTGGTATAGCCCTTATGTGTATGTGATGCATGTATGTAATTAATTCATGGCTTGCATGTCATGAGTATGACAATATGGCTGGAGCCACAAAGATATTGTCAATTTGATGTAATGGCCTGCGTGCCAAACTGTGATGATCCTATCTGCGACTATGTAATTTTCTACACTGCCTTGCGTTAGTGATAGCTAGTCTTGGTGGACTCATCACTGAAGGATGGCATACATGGATCATGGAGATGGAGATCATCATGAGGAACAGTTCAATGGAGATGGAGATCCCCAAAGGAACATTGGGCTATACCATGTCATATCTGTGTTAATGCCGTTCTTACTATGTTCTACTTTCACGTGCGATAATGTTTTTGTCTACATGTGATGGTGAAGTAGAACGATCCCTCGGCAATGTTTAAGTTAAAATGCTTCCCCAAACCTTGCACTGTCATGTGTCTTGTACAATCGGTGGTGGGTCTATGAAATTAGGGTGCCACTGGTTTTCCTTGACTAGACAGGTTCGTATCGGATACTTACAGCAGAAGGGTTGGTTACTTGGACAAGGTCATCCTAACGGTTAGGGACCTTGGAGCATGAGTAGTTGGGCACCAAAGCATAGAGATGCTACCCAACAACAAGAGTCATATGTGATATGATTAGCAAAGAGTTGCTTACCAATCTACCATGTCTTCTAGCGGTGATGCTAAAGCTCACTAGTAGACTTGTTAGTTGTGGGTCTTGAATCACTAAGTTTCAATAGAGGGATATTGATTTTAGTGGGAGTAGATTATATTAAAGGTTTAATATTGTTTAATCTATCTTGGATACATTGTCTTAGTATTTTACATTACTTTTGTTGTAGATAAATGGCTCCTAGCATTCAACCATTTACTTTGCGTTCAATTCTTGAGAAAGATAAGTTGAATGGAACAAACTATGTGGATTGGATCCGCAACCTGAGAATTGTTCTTAGGGCTAAGAAAAAGGAAGAAATTCTAGACACCCCATTACTAGATGAGCCTGCTGATAATGCACCTGTTGCAGAGAAAAACGCTTACAAGAAAGCATGTGATGCTGATCTTGAAGTGAGTTGCCTTATGCTTGCTTGTATGGAACCAGATCTACAGTTGCAGTTTGACAATAACCATGCAGCGCACGATATGATCGTGGCGCTCAATGATATGTTCCAGACTCAAGCCAGGACTGAAAGGTTCAATGTCTCAAAGGCTTTTGCTGAAACCAAGCTAGCAGAGGGCACAGTAGTTGGGCCACATGTGATCAAAATGGTTGGTTACACTTAGAGGTTGGATAAGTTGGGCTTCCCAATTGGCCCTAAATTAGCTACTGATTTTATTCTCGCGTCTCTTCCGCCCAGCTATGGAAATTTTATCGTGAACTACCATATGCATGGGGCAGAGAAGGGCTTGAATGAATTATGTGGCATGCTTAAAACAGTAGAGGCTGACATTAAGAAAGGTGCTGGCAGTAGCCATGTGATGGCAGTCCAAAATAAGCCTAAGTTTAAGAAGGGCAATTCTTAGAAGAAGAAAAAGGGCAAGGCTAAAGATGAGATCTCTAAGCCAAACCCACCTGCGCCCAAGGCTGGACCAACTGCTGATGCTGAGTGCTTTCATTATCATGGGAAAGGTCACTGGAAGAGGAACTGCAAGCTGTACCTGGAATCCATAAAGGATCGCAGGTAGTAAAGGTACTCCCATAGCTTGTACACTTGTTGTTTATGTTACGGACATTTTCCTTGCTAATTCTTATATCAATTCTTGGGTATTTGATACCGGATCGGTTGCTCATATTTGCAATACGATGCAGGGAATGATAAGAAGTAGAAGCGTGGAAAAGGGAGAAGTTGATTTCCGCATGGGCAATAATGCAAGAGTTGCTGCGTTGAACGTCGGAAACAATGCAACTCCACCTCCCGTCAGGATTTATTATGGTGTTGAATAATTGTTATTTTGTTCCTAGTTTAAGTCAAAACATTGTGTCACCTTCATGTTTGATGAAGGATGGTTATTCATTTGCGAGTAAAGACAATGGTTGTGTGATCTCTAAAAATGGCATGTTTGTAGCTTCTGCATCCATTGTGAATGGGTTATTTATTTTAAATCTTGAAGATGCTCCTGTCTATAATATAAGCTGCTAAAAAACCTCGACTTAATGAGTTAAGTCGTACCTATATGTGGCATTGTCGTTTAGGTCATATAAGTGAGAATCACATGAAGAGGCTCCATTCTTATAGGCTTTTAACTTCAGTTTGATTTTGAATCATATGAGACATGTGAGGCTTGCCTGTTGGGCAAGATGACCAAGACGCCTTTCATAGGTTTTCCTGAGAGGGCGGTAGACTTGCTGGAACTCATACATACTGATGTGTGCGAACCAATGAGTACGATAGCAAGAGGCAGATTCCAATACTTCATAACCTTCACTGATGACTTTAGTAGATATGGCTATGTCTACATAATGAGACATAAGTCTGAGACATTTGAAAAGTTCAAGGAGTTTCAGAGTGAAGTAGAGAATCAACGTGGCAAGAAAATTAAGGCTTTGCGATCTGATCGTGGAGGCGAATATTTGAGCCATGAGTTTAGCAATCATCTAAAGAGTTGCGGAATTGTTCCATAGCTTACGCCACTTGGAACACCTCAGAGAAATGGCATGTTCGAGTGATGTAATCGGACTTTGTTGGACATGGTTCGGTCTATGATGAGCCAGTTAGATCTACCATTATCATTTTGGGGATACACTCTAGAAACAGCCGCTTTCACATTGAATAGGGTACCATCTAAGTCAGTAGTTAAGACACCACATGAGATGTGGACTGGTAAGAGTCCTAGTTTGTCTTTTCTGAAAATTTGGGGTTGTGAGGTTTATGTCAAACGACTTATGACAGATAAACTAACACCCAAATCAGACAAATGCTTTTTCATGGGATATCCGAAGGAAACTTTAGGGTATTACTTCTACAACTGATCAGAGGGCAAAGTGTTTGTTGCTCGGAACGATGTTTTCTTAGAGAAAGAGTTTCTCAAAAGAGAGAAAAGTGGACAGAAGGTGTATCTTGAAGAAGTTCAAGATGAGCCAGTTGGGAAGGAGTCTATGAGTGATGCTAATGTAGCAGAACAAGTTGAGATACCTGTGGCAATAGAAACACTGCCACAACCACGAAGGTCAGCAAGAATCCATGAGTTGCATGGGGATTTATTATTGTTAGACGATGATGAACCTGCGACGATGACAAACCTGTGACTTATGCGGAAGCAATGATGGACCCAGATTTTGAGAAATGGCAAAGTGCCATGAGATCCGAGATAGATTCCATGGGAAACAATCAAGTTTGGAACTTGGTTGACCCGCCTGATGGGGTTAGACCCATAGAGTGCAAATGGATCTATAAAAAGAAAAAGGATATGGATGGAAATGTTCACATCTATAAAGCTCGACTTGTTGCAAAGGGTTTTCGGCAAGTTCAAGGAATTGACTACTGACGAGACTTTCTCGCCGGTAGCGATGCTTAAATCTATCTGGATCATTCTAGCAATAGCTGCTTATTTCGATTATCAGATATGGCGGATGGATGTTAAAACAACCTTTCTAAATGGAAATTTGGATGAGGATGTGTATATGATATAGCCTGAAGGTTTTGTTGATCCAAACAATGCTAGAAAAATTTGCAAGCTTCAAAATCCATTTATGGGTTAAAGCAAGCATCTCAGAGTTGGAACATTCGTTTTGATGAAGTGGTCAAAGGGTTTGGTTCCCGTCAGAATGAAGAAGAACCTTGTGTTTACAAGAAGGAAAGTGGGAGCGCTGTTGTATTTCTGATCTTGTATGTGGATGACACTATTATTGATTAGCAATCCGTAAAGACTTCACAGAATAATAATTTTTCTATGAAGGATTTAGGAGAAGCAGCATACATTTTGGGCATCAAGATCTATAGAGATAGATCAAAGAGGCTTATAGGATTAAGCCAAGATACGTACATTGACAAGGTGTTGAAATGATTCAACATGGAACAGTCCAAGAAAGGGTTCTTGCCTATGTCACATGGTATGCGCTTTAGCGAACAAACAATGTCCTTCGATAGCTAATGAGCGGAAGCGCATGAGTAAGGTTCCATACGCCTCGGCAGTTGGTTCCATCATGTATGCCATGATATGTACTCGCCCAGATGTCTCATATGCTCTAAGTGTTGCGAGCAGGTACCAAGCTGAATCTAGGAGAGAGTCACTGGACACTTGTTAAAAACATTCTTAAGTACTTGAGAAGGACTAAAGATGTGTTCCTAATCTATGGAGGTGAGGAGGAGCTCGTTGTAAATGGTTACACTGATGCTAGCTTCCAAACTGACACGGATGATTCACATTCTCAATCAGGTTTTGTGTTCAAAATAAATGGTGGTGCTGTAAGTTGGAAAAGTTCCAAGTAGGAGACAGTGACCGATTCTACAGCAGAGGGCGAGTACATTGCAGCTTCTAGAGCTGCGTAGGAAGGTGTTTGGATGAGGAGGTTCCTCATTGAACTTGGTGTGTTTCCGAATGCGTCTAGCCCATTGAATCAACATTGTGACAACAATGGGGCAATTGCGCAGGCTAAGGAGCCAAGGAATCACCAAAAGAACAAACATGTACTGTGAAAATTTCACCTCATTAGAGAGTTCATTAGACAAGATGAGATCAAGATGTGCAAGATACAAATAGATTTGAATGTTGCAGATCCTTTGACAGAGGCTCTTCCACAACCTAAGCATGAGGCGCACATGAGAGCTATGGGTATTAGATATCTTCGAGATTAACTCTAGTGCAAGTGGGAGATTGTTGGGAGTATGCCCTAGAGATAATCATAGAGATGATTATATTGCCTTGTATCCATGATATATTATGAGTTCATTGAATTTCCATTAAAGACAACCTGTATCGATTAGCAATTATGTGAATTGTTTGTGAAACTCTTTTACTTGTATGGTTATTCTAATATTGTCCCTGGTCAGAGTTCGTGTGAGGACACACATGAGTAATGGATCAGCACATTATTAGTTGATGACTATGTTTCACAAGTCATAGACATGGAGATGTCAAACTAATAATGTGGGCACATGTATGACATGGGGCTGGACTGACCCAATGTGAGATGTTGTTATTATCTCTATTCACGTCATGTACATTATGTCCTTAGACCTAAGATTATTTTATGTATTCAAGATGTGAAATGACCTACTCAGGGACTATCAAACGCTACTCCGTAATAGGGTAGTTATAAAGGTGGTTTTTGGGTTTGTCGGGAAACATGCTATGAGACATAGACAATCAAGATGGAATTTGTCCCTCTCTTTATATGAGAGAGATATCACTAGATCACTGTAATGATTAGATCAAGAAATGCATGGCCGTGCTTGGGTTAAGTGTTAACCTATGAGTTGGACCAAATATCGTGAGGCAAGAGAATAACAAGTATGTGGTTTTGTGGTGGTTCATCTGATATGATCTTTGCATACACATAGGAGTTGACATGCCTTGCTAGAGGCCGCTATCAACTAATGGCCAAGTAGGAGTACTCGGGCCATGTCTATGTGTGCATGAACCCATAGGGTTGCACGCTTAAGGGGCTGGAAGCCTAATTCAGATTGGATCCGAGTTAGACAAGGCTTAGGGTTACTAATGGGCCTCCAACTCGGGAGCTCATTAGGGACGCCTATAAATAAGTGGGGTGGGCAATGGGGCTAGGTATCCCACTGCCTTTTTGGTAGCCACCGCCACCCATCCTACGCCCGCACCTACTGCTCCTCGCAGACCTAGCAGTCTAGAGGCGCGATGCTTCCTCCCTGTACGTGTGGATACCTCAGAGGTGCTGCATCTGGAGCACAAGGACGAACCGCACGAAGGGGATGGATGTACAGACTGACCTTGCAACTGCATGGCACTGCTACGACGCATTCGACTACATTGAGTCGCTTCCACTACACCTGCGCATCTAGTGGTAATCCCGTGATCTATAACTAGCAGTAGATCCTGGTTTATGAGGTCGAAATTTTTTGTTTTCCGGCTAGCGTAGCATCCTCATAACCCTACATAGGGTACTAACTCCACATAGCCAATAATTGGCTTATGATGTTGGGTGACAAAATCGGCTATTACTTGCCCTTTGACTGCCTTAGCCGATTCGTACCTCAAGTCAAATTGTGACAACGCAAGAATCCACTTTCCCATTCTTCCATTTAATATTGGCATTGATAGCATGTGTTTGATCACATCAATCTTGGAGACAACTGTACACTCAGCCGACAAGTAGTGTTGTAACTTAGTGCAAGAGAAATATAAGCATAACTTCTCAATGGGAGAATATCTTGTCTCTGGATCTAGAAGCCTCCTACTAAGATAGAAAACAACTCACTCTTTCCCTTCGAACTCTTGCATCAGGGCCGATCCAATTGTCTGATTATCAGATGATATGTACAACTTAAAAGGCTTACCTTACTGAGGAGGGACCAGCACGGGTGGACATTTCATATATTCTTTTATCTCCTCAAACATCTTTTGTTATACAACACCCCATTTAAATTCTTGATCAGTTTTTAACTTCAACAAGGGAGAAAACGATAGAACTCTCTCTGACAAATTCAAAATAAACCTCCTAATAAAATTAATTTTGCCAAGCAAAGATTATAACTCTGTTTTAGTAGTCAGAAGCACTGCCTCATCAATTGCTTTCATGCTTTTTTGACCAACTTCGATTCCTCTCTCAAGAATCATGAAACCCAAGAATTGTCCAGCTCATACTCCAAAGGCACACTTATTAGGATTCATCTTTAGACCATGTTTTCTTATGCATTCCAGAGTCTCCCGCAAATAAGCTAGATGCTCCATGTACCCCTTGGATTTTATCATCACATCATCAATGTAGATTTCAACAATCCTACCGATCAACTTATGAAAAATATAATTAATTGCCCTTTGATAAGTTGCACTAGCATTCTTCAGACCAAAGGTCATCACAACCCACTCAAATAAACCGATTGCGCTAGGGCATCTGAAAGCGGTCTTTGCTATGTCTTCCTCAGCGATGAAAATTTGGTTATATCCTGCATTGACGTCCATGAAGCTAATAACCTTGTGCCTGGCTACTGCGTCTATCAACATATCGGCTATCAGCATTGGATAACCATCCATGGGTGTGGCCTTGTTCAGATCTCTGAAATCGATGCAAACTCTTAACTTTCCATTCTTCTTATATACAGGAACAACATTCAATATCCACTCTGCATATCGACAATGTTGGATAAACTTTGCTTCCATTAACCTTTCAGTCGCCTTTTTGATATCACCAAGTACGTTTGGGTTGAATCTCCTCGGAGCTTGTTTAAAAGGCTGATATCCTGGTTTGATTGGCAATTGATGTTCAACAATCGATCAATCTAGACTAGACATTTCATAGTATTCCCAAGCAAAACAGTCTTTAAATTCCTTTAATAAATCAACTAACTCTTGCTTATACTCAGGATCCAACTTGTCGCTTACATATGTTGACCTAGGCCTATCTCTAGAACCAATATCTACCTCCTCTAATTCATTGGTCGATGTGAAGCCATGTCCTAGTTTGCCATCTGTACCATCTATTGGATTATGCATTAAAACAAATTTTAAAGCCATCTGCTTGGATCGGCTGTTGGCTTTAATTATTGATTCTAATGAAGCCTCCTTCCCATAAATCACCAGAAAAGCACTCAAAGTCTTCTAGCTCCCAAAATACTGGATCGGCTGTGTCGATACTCACAGACTCATCAGCGCGAGCTAGCTCGACATCTTCTCCATGCCATTGAATCAAACACCAATGCATGGTTGATGGCACACAACAATTTGCATGAATCCAATCATGACCAAGGAGTAAACTGTATGACCCTTTTCCATTGATGATGAAGAACGTGGTGAGTAGAGTCTTACTCTCGATTGTCAAGTTCGATGTTCATTGCCCCCTGGGTCTTAGACGTATTACCCCCAAAATCCTTAAGCATCATGTCAGTCTCAATTAAATCTCATGGTCCCTTGCCAAGTTTACAAAAAGTGGTGTAAGGCATAAGATTGATAGAAGCACCTCCATCCACCAACATCTTGTTCATCGGCTTCCCATCAACAAAACCTTTTACATATAAAGCTTTTAAGTGACGATGCTAGACTGGCTTATCAAATATAACCTGTTGTATAAATGTCAACTTGGTAACTATTTCTTCATACTCCGATTCATCGAAATCTGAATAAACTTCTTGATCTCCTCGAGCTCTAAATTCTGACGGCAATAGAAAAGCCATCTAAATATTAGCCGATGGTTTCCCTCTATCGACTGTTTTCTTAACACACCACACTTGAGGTTTACCTAGACACCTAAGCTTGTTCTAGCTCTCTGTTCCTAAGGTGTTGCACTCTTCTTTTTTGGCTTCTTGTCAGACCTCTTGGACAACATTGGCCTTCCTACCAAACATATTCTCTCTCATTACTTTCTTCTTCATAATCAACCCAGTTTTGATCAACAACTCATTTTCTAAGCCGATCACGAACACTTTAATTTTTTAAGCGCCGATCCATGTTGTTATGATGATACGCATCTTGAGCATGGATAGATCGGCAGGTTAGCTTGAGATATGCCTAAACTCCTAATATTGTTTGCTGCACTCTGGACAGTTATTTCTAGTAGGCAATTTCAAACCTTCGTTCCAGCAATGTCAGAAGAAAGGACAATTCCAATGTGATTCGGCTTGTTTTCTTTCGTAACTTTCTTTTTCCTATTGACGCTGGTATTCTTGCTCTTCTAACCAATGCCGATAATCCTTTTCCTTCTGCCACTAGCCATTTGTTCAACAAAATCCGAGATATGATACGTGGCCTTGCCGCCCCATCCTTTGATATTTCTCCCTGCTCATATTGGCTCTTTTGCTCGTTATGACGCATTCTAATCTTTCTATATTCATCAGCCGGTATTTGCATCTTGGGATCGACTATTCTAGTTTCTCTTCATCTAACGATGTTAGAACTTTAGTCTTCCCCTTGAGTAGCCTAGCATCGACCATGTTCTGATCTCTTGGGAAAGGATTATCATCAACTTTCATCTTATGAGGCGTATCGAATTTAAGCCTTCCTTGCTTAATAGCCCTCTATATATCCTGCCAGAAAACTCTACATTCATTAGTAGAATGAGATGTAGTGTTATGAAACTTGCAGAACTTTTTATTCTTCAACTGATCAGGGGGCAACATAACATGATTATCGGGCAACTTGATCAGTCCCTTCTCAAGCAAGAAATCAAAGAGCTTGTCTAATTTTGTGACGTCGAAGTAATAGCTCTCTTCAACTCCTCTTCCCTAAGGATTTGGCACCATTACCGTCTTCTTACCCCAATTCCATTCAGCCATGGCAACCTCTTCTTCTTCATCGTCTTTATAGCCATCATCGACTAAATACGGATTATAGGCTTCGGCCATTGTGGTACTTTTCTAGAATCAGGTTTCTCTGCGCATGTTTTGGAATTGGCTATTGAGCGCTACCACTTGTTGAGCCAATTGACCCAAGTTGTCAAATTCTTGTCCCAGCAGCTTCTCTCTCCATGTTGGGAACATTTCTTGAATGGCCAAAGCAGCTAGTTGATCATCAGCCAAGTTTAATAAGAGGCACAAATTTCTAGTCTCATAGAACCTCTGAAGAAACTTGGTGCCCGATTCATTAATTCTCTGCCTTATAGTTGTCAAATCGGTAATCTTCTTCTCCCCCGTCCTAGTGTAAAAATATGTATAAAACTTCTTCTCTAGGTCAACCCAATTGGCAATGGAGTTAACTGGCAGTGATGAAAACCATGTAAAGGCTAGGACCTGATAGTGACATGGAGAAGAAATGAACTCGATGGGCCTCTTCAACGGATGCTTCGCCCAATTGTGTAAGATACTGACGGATATGTTCTATTGTGCTTGTGCTATCTTGGCCAATGAACTTAGCAAACTCTAGGAGCCTGTAATTTGTAGGAAGAGCGACCAAATCGTACCATTATGTATATGGGTGTTTGTATGAGAAAGTCTACCCTTTTGGCTTCAAACTAAACTGATTCTTCATCATCTCAGTTACTCTCAGCAACAACTCATCAGCATTTGAATTTGGATTTCTCTGCACCTGCTGACCCGTCTGTGGATTAAAATTTTGGGTACCTTGGTACCCTAGATTCAGAATTATGTGAAGAGTATTGTAATATGTGTCCATAGTGATATCCTTGTGGAATCTCTATCTGTTGGGTCCTTTGCTGATTTGCTGCTTGAAGTCTCTGGTTATAGACATTAGGATCTATGTCTCTACGAATCCTTTGAATTGATGGTGCTATTTTTTGAGCCAAGGACGGTATATGGCCTGATGTGTCAAAATTAATCATCTGGTTCTAACCTTGCCCCATCGGCTGTTGCACATACTACACTGACGATCTAGGATTATACTGTATCTGATTTGTAGTAGCACCTTGAACTTGCTCAGATGAACTCTGAACTACCTAGACATCATCATTACCAGCTAGTGCTGCTTCTTGATGGCTGGCACCGGCTTGATTAGTCCCCTGAGTCGATAGATGTGGAATGTTGTAATAAGTCGAACCAACCTGATCAACTGGAAACCCGTGAAACACCTCTTTCATGGTATTGTGGAATGTGTTCAAGAAGACTTCATTATGGTTCGGTATGGCATCATGAATAGATTTGTTTACAGCTTCCAGAAAGAAACGCTTGTCTTCTGCTTCATTTGCATCTGTCTACCCATGCAACAGAACTCTTGGTAGTGGACAACAAACACTTGTTCTAAAATTATTCTATAGCTTTGCTGATGACATCTTTATATCCATTAGGTAAGTCTTCATAAGGTACCATAAGGATGTCGTTGTTGTTGTAAGCTACCATGACGATTGTGTAGTCCCACCGAGCGTGCCAGAACGTGTGTCGACATGAAAATGTGTTGTGTCGGCACATAGCAAGCCGAAAGGGTTTGCTCGATGGAGCTGGAGATCCGCCTAGCTTCAACACTGGGATAATCGATCTTTCGTATTCCTCCTAGGACGTGCTAGTCAATTTGACCCTACAATTGACAAGGAGAGAAAGTTTATCAGTAATTTAAGGTGGAACATATCGGTCTATGCCCAAACAGTTCTAAGTGTACCGCTTCGGGAGTAGCCATATGGGAAGAGCGATGAAATAGCCGATACGCACAAAAATCGGTTGTTACGGACTATAAAGCTCATGGATAGCGATTAATTTTATGTTGATAGGTATAGTACATGTATTTGTAAATGAGATCATCAGCTAGGTGGATATTACCAGTATAAATCATTGAGTCGATGAATCTAATGATAAAGGATATAGCACGCGAACAAACTGACTATCTAATACAAATGGATCTATAGACGCTCTGAATCTAATCTATTACCATCAACAGTAAGGTTCGACCGGATCGATGGCAACTATGATGATAATAACAAACTAAAACCAAAGAATCCATAAAACCATCTACACTTCGACAGGCTTTTCGAAAGACATGCTATACGTGAAGGCTTGGATAATAGCCAATTCTGGTGAAGAGGACTACAGCGTGTGAACAATTGACTATTTCATGTGGACAGACCTTTGAACTCATCAAACCTAACCTGCTATCTCTAATAGTGGGGTTCGACCAGATCGATGCAGCCGTGATAAAGACAACAAATCAAACCTTTAAAGTAAACAGATCTATTCACGTTCAACAGAATCATGTAAACATGTTGTAGGCATTAACGCACAAGCGATCAGCTATTTAGCCAATGTAGGCATAGCAAACAGTTAATGTCACGCCTAATCAAAAACAAATCTACTAGCTAGCATCCTCCAATCTACAGTGCTATTAGTGGGGATCGGTCGGATCGTTACAGCCATAATAGTGAACCGTAGACCAGATTTAACTAACCAGCAAACCTCTCTAAGATTATTCATGCCTTAACCGCGTACTATACGCGATCAAGATCGAAGTAAAACAGTCGATGAAACATAAACAGTCGCTCAAGGTAGACAATATCGTGTTATAACAAAATGAATGATGGATCTAAAGGATATGAGGCCGATCTAAATCGATCTTGACTAGGCAGATTGATGTTGCTGCAGACTAATGACAATGAAAACATCAGCAAGATCGATAACATAATGAATCTACCAAAGATTGCCACTCTTAGGTAGAGCCGATAACTTGACCTTAATCTAATTCGAGCAGTGGAGGTCGACCGGATCGATGCAGCCATACTTGAACTAGACAAGAGTCGATAAATAGCTTATACGAGAGTCGTAGTGGAGGTCGACCGGATCGATGTAGCCGTATGAACAGAAGTATAAGCCGTGATGGTACTTATAGACAAGCCAGAGGTCAACCAGACCGATGCAGCCCTGCTTGCTGAAGAACTCACCGAGACCTACTCTACTCCTACTCCTAAGTGGTGGCCGGAGCCAAAAAAGTAAGTAACTTGTATTTGATTGATTGTGTGTCCTTTACAATAGCTGGGGTCCAATATTTATACCCAGAACCTATTCATGAATCCTATTTAAGCACGACTCATTGCAATCTTTGATAGAAGAGAAGACATTCCTAATTTAAGATAACTTGGACCCTAATGTTTCCCTTTTTGTAGAGTCCAACATGTTTTTTCTGACGCCAATCGTAGCTTTTATCATTATCTACTGGCGCTATCTGAAGAGAGCTGATTCCAGTACTTCATTCGAATCAGCTGATACCGACCTTTATGCAATTGATTTTCTGATGACATGATCTTGGGTGCTTTCGATTTCTTACAACTCTTCTTCCCAAATTTTGGTGTAAACAGAGGACTGGTTTCCGCCAAGGTGGGATGAGCGTGCATCAGAGCACTTCTATATAGTACTAGCAGAATGATTTCTATAATGCTTATCTGAACAGTGGGGTTGCTTTCATATCTCAGAGAGTTTGTTCCATAGAGTCACTTGTTGTAGCTGCAAGCGAGCAGATCCGCCCTCACCTCTCATATCTACTAGGGTTGATAGATCTTCTTGGACAGACTGGCCTCTATGGTCCATCATGGGTCCAGTGAGTTCTACTCTTCTCTTTGGATTGAGCCGAGGCACAGATTCATTCACTTTGCATTCAGAGGCCGTGACTACAGGCTCCAGAGCTCGAGGGTCAGAGAGATTCTTAGGATTTTAGAGTCACCCATTAGCCTTCACGAGGTTTGCTATGGTCAGACAGAGCCTCCAAGACGCCCTCACGGCGGACTTGTGCCACCCACAGTAATGGAGACGGGGATCCTGATCTTCCATCAGGTGATGGTAACTATTGTTGTGGCGGAGAATGACACACCGATCCGGCTTCAGATCGAAAGATCGAATCCCTGCAATCTTAGCACCACAGCTCCTCTGGTTATCAACCAAATCACGGACCAGGTTGACCTCGCCAAGAAGGCTAATCCCTGCCTGCGCAACGAAGAACACAAGCAAGAACAAGAAAGAACACAACCAAATTGCAGATGAAAGATTAATCTCACGAGTTGGGGTCTCACAAACCGAAGAACGGCGAAACTGTTTCTTGACAGAATAATCTAAGCAAAACCCAAAACCTAACGACGATGGTGGCGTATGATTATAAAGGTCTTAGGGTCATCGCCTACCCTGGACGCGCCCCCTAATGAGCCCAAACACGATACACGGTCCAACGGACCAAAAGATGGTGTCGCAGCACCCTGATAGATTCTGGATGCTGACTTAGTTTCGATGATTCCCGTTGATTCCAAAGAGCTTTTAATGTGAAACCACTTGGGTTGGCTTCCTTATCAAATAATCTTTCCATCCATATGTGGATCGTCGAAAACGGAGTCAGGATGCATCCTGGGCGTCCATTTTATTGTAGATTGGTCTTGACGGCCGAGGCAGACTCGAACTCGGATTGGACTGGGCCTCTGGCTTGGCTTGGACGTCCTTGCTGGCCTCCTAAGGTGGTGGCCAAGGAGGAGGACGTCCAAGGGCTTCCTTGGTGGGTTCTCAGTCCTTGGGGTGTGCTCCCACTTGGACCAGGGTCCCAAGGATGAATAACAAGCCTATGACGACAGTGTATCTCTCGGCAGAAATAGTGATAGAATATCTTGATGGTTTGGAGGCCTTGCCGACGTGATATTGAGATGAGACCAGATCTATTTGAAAGCTTATCAAACAAGCTTTCCATCAAGTGCTTATTGACTTCGATCGCACTCCGGATGACTGAGTTATGGCCTTTCCAATGAAGCACTGTCGAGCTGCCGATGAACCTAAAATTCAACTTTGATGGACTTGCACGTTGAGACACATTTGTACCTACATTCAAATAACAACATGTACATATGGAACCAAGTGAATTATACCAAAAATCACTATGCAAATATAGGAACGAGCTCACCTTATAAACAATGGTCGTATCCGATGGTGGCATGTCCTCATCACACAGACCTTGTCCGACCATGTTTCACAGAGCCGTTTGGTGAGAGGTTGAGCAGGATACCACGTGATCTTAAACCTATAGCTCGACTTCTTGATGCTATTATGAGAAGGACTCTAATGGGAACGGGGATCCCGATCTTTCATCAGGTTCAAGATAAACAACGATTTGTTCGAAGAGCGACACACCGATCCGGCTTTAGATCACAAAGACCTAAACCCTGCAACCTTAGCACCATGTCTCCTCTGGTTATCAACCATGTCACAATCCGTTTGACCTCACCAAGAAGGCTAATCTCTGCTGCGAATCAAAGAACACAAGTAAGAACAAGATAAAAAGCAACTCAATTAAAGTGACAATTGCAGATGAATGATTAAGCACTCGAAGTTGGGGTCTTGCAAACCGATAATGGCGACTGTTCAATGATAGATTGATCTAAAACAAAACCCAAAACCTAAAGTAGGTGGTGGCTACTGATTATATAGCCTAAGGGACATCCAAGGATCCCTCTTCACGTCCTAAAGGTGTCCCAACACGTTACAAGGCCCAACGGCCCAAAAGACGACGATGTAGCGCCGTGATAGATTCTAGACGTCAACTTGTTTCGATGATTCCCATTGATTCTGATGGAATTTTGATGTGGGACCACTTCCATTGGTTTCCTTATGAAATTATCTTTCCATCCATATGTGGATCATCAAAAACGGAGTTCATATGCGACCTGGACGTCCGTTTTACTACACGCTGGTCCTGGAGCCCGAGATGGACTCGAACTCAAGTTGGACTAGGCCTCCGGCTTGGCTTGGACGTCCTTGCTGGCCTCCTAAGGTGGTGCCCAAGGAGGAGAACGTCCAAGGGCTTTCTTGGTGGGTTCTCCAAGTCCTTGGGGTGTGCTCCCACTTGGGCCATGGTCCCAAGGACGAATAACAAGTCCATAACGATAGTGTAGCTCCCAGCAGAAACAGCGACAGAATATCTTGATGGTTTGGAGGCCTTGCTGATGTGATATTGAGATGAGACCAGATCTATTTGAAATCTTATCAAACAAGCTTTCCATCAAGTGCTCATTGACCTCGATCACACTCCAGATGGCTGAGTTATGGCCTTCCCAATGAAGCACTATCGAGCTGCCGATGAACCAAAAATTCAACTTTGATGAACTTGCACGTTGAGACATATTTGTACCTACATTCAAATAACGACATGTACATGTGGAACCAAGTGAATTGTACCAAAAATCACTATGCAAATGTAGGAACGAGCTCACCTTATAAACAATGGTCGTATCCGATGGTGTCATGTCCTCATCAGACTCTGCTCCTGAGGATGGGTTACCGCGAGGGTTTGACTCGCATTAAGTTGTGGTTAGTGAACTCTCTGGTGTCTTAGACCGTATTTGATATTTGGGATGTCATACTTTCAGAGATAGAGGACACACTTACAGAGGGTTTTAGAGGTCACCGTCAGCTGTTGTATTCTCATTGGATCACCTTCTTGATTCGCAAGGCAGTTACACAGAAGTCTCCTGAGACGAAGGCAAAGTATGCAGGTGCTACTACTAAGTTTCCTCCATATAACATGACTTAGATGCTCCACCACAGTAGTGCGAGGATACCTTGCTAGCCAAGCCATCGCCCAAAGGTCCCAACGACAGCAGTCTAGTAGGATGAGATCATCAGGGGCATTGCAGTGATAGAGGAGGAGCAGCTGGATGCTCAGCAGGAAGGTGTGGTCGAGAATGACCCTAGTGATAGCTCTGATGATGACTATCAGCCTATTCCGCAGATGCCTCCTTGACCACACGACAGAGAGGCCAATGGCTCTAGCTCCGCTCCACCACAGCCACCGTAGACAGATCCAGCACTTCTTGCTGTACTTGAGCAGATGAGGTAGGACCAGGCATGCCAGGCATAGGAGACCATAGCTGCACTTGCACAGGTTTAGGCTCAACAGGACGAGTTCTAGCGGCAGCAGCAGGCCATGCAGCAGCAACAACTTATGATCCAGCAACAGTTACTTGGCTTCATGCAACATGTCTTTACTGCTATTGGGGCGGCTCCTCCATAGTCTACACCTTAGATCAGCCAGCCTACCACCACTTCAGTGACTCTAGCTGTACAGCCCAGTGAGCTTTAGAGTCAGGGATGGCCAGCTACTTAGTTTGCTTCACCTACAGAGCAGGTGTCCTAGTGGTGTGTCTTGCCAGTGATAGTTCAGGGTCCTCACTTCACTCCCATTATTACGGGTTTCACTCTGCCTCAGAGTTCCTCAGTGCTAGTGACTGACACCCCAGTTTCTAGGAGCCTCGGTGCTACTTTCAGTGAGCTTATAGGGTAGCCTACGCCGCCAGAGTTGCGAGTCCCTGTCCCTACCATAGTTGCTCCAGTTACTGGGACTACTGAGATGCTCCCATCATTTGTTGCATCATCAGAGCCACCTTCTATAGTGATACTTCCAGAGTCATAGGTCGCACCAGTTCCTGAGTAGACCTAGTCCGCTTCACCTTCACTTCCAGCGACAAAGGGTCAGACCGCTCAGAGTTCAGGGTCTGAGGATGATGCTGCTCAGTTCTAGATTTCTCACCACACCTTAGCGCCTGACTCGACTGCTCCAGTCCCACAGTCTGACCCTTAGGTTTTGGTGCTTGATGCCAAAGGGGAGAGGGATCGAGTATGTTAGATCTAGGGAGAGCGCTACATCTAGGGGGAGCATATGATTCATTTCTTTTGGCTCTTTATGTGTGATACATTATGCATTCACGTTTACCTTCATGCATTGCATTACATACTTGTGATGGTGAGACTTGTGATATGTGTGCTCTCTACATTGATACTTATATATATGCCATTTCACTTGATTATGCTCATTTGCTTTGCTTCCGTGTTTTACTCTGATTCAAATGAGCTTTACTTCATGTACTCTTGCTTAATTCATATCCTTTGAGTACACCATGTTGGATTGGGTCATATAAGCATGTCTAACTCCTTTGTTCTTATTGTCAAAAGCTTATATGAACCAAGCATGTTAAAAACCTTACTCATCTCTTTTACATACTCGAGGTTGTGTTGTCATCAATCACCAAAAAGGGGGGAGATTGAAAGCATCTAGGCCCCTAGTTGGGTTTTGGTGATTAATGACGACACGAGATTACTATGACTAATGTATGTTTTACAGAGGTAATTTGAGTTAGGTCATGGTAATGGCAATTGAATGGGCAATCATGGTTGTCATGTCCCTGTCGATGGAAATTGTTTCAGTTTTTAAAGGATGGATGACAAGGTTAAGGATGGACTAGTTCTAAGTGTCGTTTGGAGTTGAAGAGACACTTGGAGTAGTTTAGGACTTTGTTTTTCCTTTGGTCGTACTATTAAGGGGGGTATAAACTAGTAGCTTGACCTAGGTGAGTCTAGTGGGTTAGGTGTGGTGCACACTTATCGGATCTAGGACTAGGTAGCTCAGGAGTAGCCCTAAGATCAATTGGAGTAAGCTTCATTCACATAGGAATTTTGAGTTGGCAGTGAATGGAGGGTCAAATGACTGACCGGACGCTGAAGGGTGAGTCCGGTCAGTTCATTTAATCAACTGAAGTCATCTGGTTGTGACCAGACGCTGAGTGAAAAGTGACCGAACACTGAGTGCCTGCATCTGGTCAACTCCAGAGAGGTTCTAGAGAGGGAGTTTCCTGATCAGACGCGTCCGGTCAGTGTTGACCGGACGTTGGTCAGGATTCGGTAACTGACCGGATGGTGAACAGCGAAGTGACCAGACTCTAGGTGCCAGCATCCGGTCAACATCAGTAAGGTTCCAGAGAGCGTTTTTCTTGACCGGACGCGTCGGTCAGTGCTGACCGGACGCATGTCAGAGTCCGGTCAAAACTTAACGGCTATTTCCGACACAGTGGCGGTGATAACTGACCAGAGCGTCTAGTCACCCCGCAGAGTGATGACTCAGCCTCCAAACGTTTTGTTTTGAATGAGGGGGTATAAATACTTACTCCACTCGTCCAAGGGAGGTCTGTTGCCCATTTGTTCAGCTGAAAAACATCCTTGAGAGTGCAAAGGAGAGCAAGAGCCTAGTGAGGTAATTGAGATTTGAGAATCCAAGATTAAGGCCTTATTAGTTCAAGGAGAGTAGCAAGTGTGCATCCACCCTTCTCATTAGGCTTGTCAGTGGTCAAGTAAGAGTTTGTGCTTGTTACTCTTGGTGGTCAGCCATCACTTAGACGGCTCGGTGGTGATTGGAAGTTTAGTGATCATCCGGCGGAGCTTGTGGATGACCCAACTCAAGTTATGAGCGGTTGTGGGTGATTCATCGCGACAGAGTGACGAAGAATCAGCCCATAGAGAGCACTTGATCCTTGCGCGGATCAAGGGGGAGCTACACCCTTGCGCGGGTGCTTCAACGAGGACTAGTGGAGAGTGACGACTCTCCGATACCGCGGCAAAACATCGCCACGTTCATTTCCCTCTCTTTACTTTAAGCATTTACATTTGAGCAATTCATTTCTTGTCTTTACATTCCTATAATTGCCATGCTAGAGTAGGATTGGAACTTAGGGTGCAAAACTTTTATGTGGTAGAACTATAGAATCACATTCTAGGCATAAGGGGTAAAGTGGGCTAAGTGTAGGAATTAATTATTGCAAAGAATTTAGAATTAGCCCAATTCACCCCTTCTCTTGGGCATCTTGATCCTTTCAACGAGTAAATATTTTTTGTGTGTTTTGCACGGAAGAAAAAAATCCATCAAAGTTGTATTTTAATTTTCTATGGGCTTAATAAGGCATTGTCATATGGTTGCCAACATTAACTTATATTATGGATCTCATGGTCATTGTAAAATAAAATAGTTTTTTAAACTTGATAGAAAGAAAAATATAAATAAGACATGTAACATTCATATTCTCATTTACCATGAATATTCTATCAGTGGTGGAGCTTGTGCTAAAATGGAGGAGGGGCTAATAAGAATCAAATGACAATATACTATGAAGGAAAATTGGTGATTATTTTACAGTATAACAAGATCATAAGGCACAAACCTAATGGTAAATCACCTATGGCAGGGGGGCCGTGGCCCATGCTGGCCTACACCGAGCTTCGCTCTTGATTGATTCTGTAGTTTATTTTCTCCCATTGCAAAGAATAGACATATTTGCTAAGTCTATTTTAATTATTGTTAAGAATTCCTCAATTAGAGGATCAATGGGCTCATACCATATATGCTCTGGTGGACTCCTACCATATATGCCATGGTGACTACCATACATGCCTTGAAGGCATCTATATAAAGGGACTACATGTACGTCAAAATCGATTAATGAAGAGATGGCTCCCATCGTATACTTGTCAATTATGTGTTCTTATATATTGTTCCTGTACATTGGGAGAGGGAGACACATTTATCTATAACTTATAATCGTCCTTTTCTTGGGATTGGAAATGGGAAAACGGATCTGGCAATCCGTAAATAGGCCCAATCTTAACGCATTATCAACAGCTATTCCAATTGAGTCGTTCTTTATTGTTGAATTTTAGATCAATTTTGTTTTTGTTGCTAATCACGAATTGATCTATACTTTTCAGATCCGTTGTTGATGCGCCGACCGATTCCTTCCGTCGGAGCGCCCTTCAACCTGAACGAATCGAGGCACGCGCCCTAATGCCGTTGCTTCCCTGCGCGACCTCGCTGCCCAAATCAATTCGATTCCAGCTCATCCAATGCCTCGGCATCTTCAGCAACCGATCGGTAATGGTACATATATAGGTACAAAAAGAACCATCACGTCATCAATAATGGCCGTGCTCAAAGCTGTGCTCGTCACTGATGTGCCCACCCGCCCGGGGCCTGGTGGTTCCCAAACTGTGTAAGGGCCTGTTCGGTTAGAGGTGGTTTTCGACTGGAATAGTTCATGATGAACGCAGCTATATAAATTACGAAAAGAATTTTGGTTGGAATGATTCTAGGCCATCAAAACCTGGGAACCGAACGCAGCCTAAGTGGTTCTTAATCTATTTGTATCTATAGATCAGTCTTGTTTTTATTGCCATTAGTCAAGGATTGATCTAATTGATTCACACGTTGATATTTTTTTTCTAATATCATGTGTGTGCTCTGGCGTGCATATGACCTATTTGTCAATCATGAGGGCGCTAACTCCTACGAGACAAGATGATGGCCGATTGCCATTGTAATGGGCGATGCCCCAGCAAATTCAACAACGGTCAAGCAAGGTCAAAGGACTGGTCACTGTTCCCATGGGCAAGTCATCGAGCAGGCAGGTCATGGCCTAGCCTATATGCCCTACGGGGCACGAATTTTTTCCACGGCAACGAAAGTGCCACGGTTTGTCGTTGATTCTCTTCGCTATTATTGTTCTACTAGATTAATTATATTATAAATCCAGTAGATTTTAATATTCCTAGTAGACCATTTGAAGCATACAAGACTAGTAGATTTTTTTGCATATAACACTTGATGTGTTTGTAGCACCCTAAAATTTGCAGTTTTAAAAATTGAATTAAAATGCTTTATTTATGAATTTTTTGTGCTCATGAAACATAGAAAAATAATATTTTTCATTAAATTAAAATTCATCATAAGGTAGTGTAGCACCCGGTTTTAAAGACAAAAACTAGATACACACCATATGTGGGCCTAGAAAGTCAAATCTCACATATAGCTACAAATAAGAGTAATATCAATAGACAATGCTCAATATATAACGTACTTAGTATAAAGAATATAACCTTATATAGCAAACAGCGGAAAGATAACTCCAATCTTCGGGTGAAGACTCCAATTTTATAGGAACAACTGACTGGTTGATCACAAGCCTAATTCCTCCAAACTCTAGCACTCTGGTACCCATCCAAGATTTTTATCCAAATAATTAAAAAATAAAGCAAGCGTAAGTACATATCGTACTCAACAAATATAGCATGGGGTTCATGAGGCTCAAAAGACTGACACTAGTTCAACTGCGATTAGCTTTTAATGAGTCATGATTTTAGCAATTGAACTAGCAACAAGTTTATCACAAGCCCATATAAACACATGATCAGGTAAACATGAATAATAAATAGCATAAACAGTAATTATTAGTGAGCATCTTTATCATTAGTATCATCAGTGTTCATCATCTATTCCATAAAGGTTCTAAGGTCGCTCGTGACCGTGAGCACGGACTGATATACCAGTTTTACACTCTGCAGAGGTTGTACACTTTCACCATGAGTCGTGATACCCATATGCTTGAGTTTGCAACTCCCAAAACACTTCAAAGGTGAGCAGGCAGGGTACACTACGAAGCTTTTCCCCTGTCGTTCTAATAACGAGCAGTTGCTAAAGATTCTATCTCCCAAGTTTTATGGAGTCATCTCCTAGAAGTGACACTTATACACGCAGCACAGTACACACCCTGGGGATGAGGCCCATACCCAGCCTGGTATGCCCCTCTTGCCCTTTCGGTAAACTGCTACAAACTAGAAAGAGCAAGGTTCTGGACTAAGACCAGAGCCATGTAGTTCTTATGGTTATACTATAAGTCTCGGATGATCACTTGCGGATAAGTCCTTAGGGAGAGGAATCTAGAGCATCATAAAAACAACCCAATGCTCTAGCACCCTTGTTCCATGTTGCTAAAAAGCATCTTTTAATATTTATTGCATATACCATTAGTCAAGTTACAAGATCATGGTTGTAGTTGAGCACTAGCTTCATACTACCTCATGCAATACCCCATAGGTATGAAGGCACAAGGTACAAAGTACTAGGAAGTCCTTAGTGGTAGTCAAGGTAGACACATGCAGTATAAATTAAATGATTAAAGGTGTATAGGACAACAAGGATGATCCCATGCTATATTTGCCTTTTACTCTTGCTCACATTTTCCTCACACTTTGCTTCTGGACATCACCTTTTGATCTTTAGCCCTCACAAGCGGTTCTCGTTCTACTCGTAGTAAACACCATGCATAGGCAAACATACAAGCAATAGATAAAAGCGACTAAGAACAGTACACCACACAAGGTAAAACGACGTACTAAAAGAGAACCAATCGCTACAGTCAGCAGAACGCAAGAGACGCCGGAAATGGAGCTACGGTTGAAAAGAAACGATTACCGGGAGTTTATATTATATAAAAGAAAAGCTGTAACACCCCTGGGTGTTTAAAATACTAAAACTTGCCATGACATCATATGCATTGCAAAGCAATTGGACATATTAAAAACTTGGATCATGCAATTACTAAAACAAGTTTACTTTATGTTGTATGTGTTGAATTGTGTTGTTGAATCAAGTTTGAAATGCTTGTATTGTTTTGAAATTTCGAAAACCCTGATTTTCAGCATTTAAATCCTACCCCAAAAATCCATTTCAAAATCTAAGCATATTTTGGGGTTGAGCCCAAAAGCAAAAGTGTAGAGCTTGGCAAGTTATACAAAGTTTGTTTTTGGAGTTTTTCAAGTTGTTTAGAAAAATTTTGAGTAATTCAAAAAGGCGTAATTCGTTAAATTTCTCCTATTCAAATTCAAAAGTTCATTTCAAAATCTAGACCGAATTAGGAGATGGTTATAGAAGTAAAGTTGTAGAACTTTTGATTTTGAACAACTTTTGTTTTTGGAGATTTTTGAGTTGTTATGAAAATTTGAGAGTAATTTGTGAATTTTGGCGAATGGCAAACTTGTAATTACTGTGAACAGTGTTCACCGCTTGCGCTACACCGCCGGCGAGCTTCGGCTTGCTTCCAGTCGCGCGCGTGGCCTGTCTGGGCAGTCGCAGTTGGCGCGCTGAAGGCTTCGTCGTGGCTTCCTTGAGCTTCCTGGCCATCCTTTTTAGCCTGAGCCGCCATTCGTCGTTGCCCTTCTCCCTTGCTCTGTTTTCCCATCGCCGCTACTCCACTCTGGCGAGCCCGTGTCGTCGTTATCAGTGCTCCACCAGTCGCTGTTAAGCTAGTCCCAGCTCCGCCTTAACCTTACGCTGTCCTAACCGACCCACCAATTCAGTTTATCTCCACCAGGAAACTCGCTGTCCACTGTCTTTCTTCTTCACGGCCGGCTGACCTTCCCGTCGCTAAGCGCATCTCCGTGGCCAGCGCCCTCCGGTGAGCTGCTGTCCTTGCTCTGTGTACCTATGGCTTCGTCTCGATGCTGTGGTGCTTACTCCATAGTTGGTTGTTCATTTTGACCACCGCAGTCGCCGGTACACCATCACCGACGACGTTTTGCTCCGCCGTGTTCGCGCTGAACGTCGAAACCCCTTGCTGTTGCTCCTCCGGCTCAGGTCTTTGGATCCAACACGTTCGGGGTGAGCTCCTGATGCTTCCTATGTCCTTTGTTTAATCACTACCTGCACTGGTGTCGCCGGCGTAGCATGGCCGTGCCGTCGTGTCCGCCATGGCCGTCGTGGTGCTTGGTCCAGTTAGTGTCGAGGCTCGATTGTGCCACCAATCGACGCGTAGGGGTGTAGGGATCATTTCAGTACCTTGGTCGTCGCCGTTGAGCTCGCCGTCGGCGAGTTTTCGCCGGTCAGCGCGCGTGTCGCCATGGTCAAAGCGCGAGGTAGAAGATGACAAGTAGGACCCGGTTGTCAGTGACTCAGCGTTCAATGGATTTTTCTATTTTCATATTTGAATGAATAGTGTCTAGTTTTTGTTATTTTTGTGTAGATTTATTTAGAGCTCCAAAAATTATGAAAATTTTTGTGTGACTCCCCTGTGATGTATATTATTTAAGAAAAATATGAAATATTGTTTTTCAGCAATTTTTGAATGTGATACAAATTGCTCAATTTATTAATAAATGGATTTCCATGATTTTTCTAGGCTTATTTAATTGTCCAAAGATTATGAAATTTGTTTTGCCACTTAGTTATCATGTAATGAACATTTACAAAAATTTTGAGCTCAATTAGAATAAGTTGATTTATTTCATAATTTTGAATTAAATAATTAATTCATAAAAGTAAATAGTAACCTTAATGATTTAGGTTTTGTTGAAATTTTGGATTGAGTGATGACCTTGGGTCATTTGTTGATAATGATCCTTGGCAATTAATGTATGTGTTATGAAAAAGATTTAGTTTGCTTGACTTAGCAACTGTACCGCGAAGGAAAGTTGTATTCAAATTCTTAATTTTGTATCCATCATCGAGCATCATGTTTCGTATTTCGCATCATGTTAAACATGGCATTGTTATTACTGTGTAGTGAACTGAAGGTGAAAACAGTGGTAGTTAATCAAGTGATTGAGGAAGTTAATTCGTCTATTGAGGTCGGATCGAATACTTGTGAAACGTCGCAGGAACCGGATTCTTTCGTCAACGAAGGCAAGCCTCGGATGCATACAACCCTACCTTGTGTTTTACAAATTAATTTCGCTTTTGCTTTCTGTTACTGCATTAAGTGATTAGGAGTTAAGTAAAAGCCTAATTGGTGCATTACCACCCTTGTTATTCTATATTTACCATATTACCAGTTTTAAACTCGTATATGCCTAGTTTTGCTTAGCTATGCGTAGAACGATGAAAGTCGGGTGACTACCTGCCACCTGCAAGTTTTAAATGGAACATTGGTTAATTATGATAGCATGTGATATGAGAATGTGGAGTAATAAATCTAGACCGGGCGGACTCGGTGTGTGTGAGCCACAAGACTTGGAGGCCTTGTGAGCAGGTTCTTTCCGCCTGTGTCGATTAAGGCACGTCCGTTATTGAATTGCATGAGGTGAGAATTTGTAGTACTAACCACATACTCCGGTAAGCCTGAACTTGGCAATTCTATTACGAGAATGGCTACTCAGCGCACTGGGAGTGGAGAGATGGCGGGAATAGCAGTGTACCCACGTGGCCATGGGCTAGAATGGTGGAGTACTGTATTCTTAGGTGGCGCGAACCCGTTCTTGTTTTAGAGGATCAGAGGGTAGGTTGGTATATGTAGGTCGGGGACCTACATATGTCGTGTGGTCTGGAATCCCTAGCTGGGTTTAATCAGTTCGAATCGTCATTGCTCCTCAGTTATAGAGACTCAACTCACTATTCATCATCATAGTATTAATAATTGGAACTTGAGAATGGTTGATGAAGTTGTTGGATATGAAGTTCATGATCTCATTACGGATCGTGTCATCTTTGTATATGATTTTATGAAGTTTAAACAGTTGAAATAAAGAATTTTGTCAAAGAGCTTTTACGCAAAATAACTTTGATTATTGCTCAAACCATACCTTGAATCCCTGAGCCTGCATTCCTATGCTATCAGTTAATATTTTGTTTAAGTCTTGTTGAGTACTTTTGTACTCAGGGTTCGTTGACCCTTGTTGCAGGTGAGCCTCATGAGCAGATCTGTTTTGGACCGTGATGCATGACTATCATTCATTCTGACAATGAGAAGTAAATGTGTGATCCTTGGGTAGGATGTTTATTTTGTGTGTTATGTATATATATTAATTATGCCACTCCACTACTACTATGGTTTGTAATAATTATCGAACTTAGTTTGTAAGTTTGAAACAACTGGTTTGTAAACTATGTTATCGTAAGACTTCCGCTGTTTTTACTCTGGTGTTGATATTTGAATAAATATTGTAATACTGCAATGACTCTATAACGTGATCCTACTCAAAAATCATGGATGATTCAGGGTTCCCCGAGGACACCCGACAGTCTTTTTAAGTTATTAGAAACATATGCATAAATGTCAAAGGTCATCGGACAGCGATAGGTGCATATGGGCCCTATAACTTAGGAGGTTCTGCCATAGAATGGTATCAGAGCGATCGTTACAAGGTTTTTGTTGTATTGTTTTACAAAAAACTTCAAAATGATTTGGGATGACTAAATTTAATTTGATAATTTGGTCCAAATTGCTTCTAACTTATCTTATTTCTTTCTCACCATTCCATATTTGATTAAAAAAGGTTTTGTGTGGTGGAGTAGTAATCATACTATACCCTATATAAAAATAAATGTTGTTTATGTGCATTATAAACTTTGATGTTTTATTCGTAAGAACGATTCATGCATCATTATTAATTCACTCGTTACTTCCTTCACCTCTTAGTCTGAAGTTGAGTAGTGAGACTGGTTTGAATAATGTAATCCATCATAGCTACTCTTTAGACTTCGATCAAATGGTCTTACTTGAATTAAATTGGTTTCCTACAGTATGGCTCGTGCCAAGATGACGCCCCATAAGTCCACTAGACCCAAAGGAGTTCCTCGTCACCAACTTGCCCCTAGAAACGATGGTGCTAGCAGTAGCAGTTCTAGGCCTGATCCCCAGTGGAGATACAGAGAATTTCTACAGAATTAGCACAAGCTACTAGAGATAGGGCTTTGGATGCTATACAGGTAGGAGAATTATAGGATCAATTAAGACGTCTCACCACCGCGCACAGGAACTGTGAAAGAATGTTAGTTCATACGGTGGAGGGACGAAATGAGGCTTGGCATAGGGAAAATGTAGCTAGAGCTAGAACTCATGAGCTAGAATTCTATGTAGAAGATTTAGAAGAACATAATACCTATCTACATGAGGAAGTTCATAGGCTTAGCAATCTACTAAACCCGAATCATGAGCCTCAAGCTGATGCCATGGACCCAGGTGTCCCAGGTGTCATCCTTGCCGATGAAAGTGAATCGGAAGAAGAAGAAGATCCTAAAGAGTTAGTAATGATCAATGAAAGTGATGATGACGGCGGTAATAATTTTGGAATGGATACCGAGCCTGAAGTTTGAAGTAATTAAGGAAAGGAGTAGAGTTGTATAATAGAAGTTCTAGTTAAGCTACGTAGTCTTGTTTTTGTACTCATGGGTTTGTTTGTACATTAGTAGACTCTATGTAATGTGTCTGGAGTAAGCTTTTGTGCAATTCAATAAAGGCTTGTGAATAAAGTTTGGTTTGTTATGAACAGATGCGTCGTACGCGGGGATCGCATATTCTTGGTACTTCACAAGATAATGATGATATCCCCAACCCGCCACCGATGTCGACCAATTTGGCTGATGCAATCGCTGCATTAGTCAATGTGACTGTGGAAAATTCTCGTTTGCTTCATGAGATGGCTCAAAGTAATCAGAATCAGATGCATGGAAACCGTGGTCGCAATCATAACAGGCATGAGGCTACCTATATGGATTTCACGGATACAAAACCCCTGGTGTTCACCAAGGCAGATGAACCACTGGAGGCTGATGACTGGCTTAGGACCATGGAGCAGAAATTTGATCTTATTCACTGTACAAAGTTTCAGAAACCAGTGTTTGCTGCCCAGCAACTTAGAGGTGCAGCTGGTGCTTGGTATGCAAATCTGATGGCCATGCAACCCGCAGGTGTTCCATTAACTTGGACAGAATTTTGCACTGCTTTCAGAGCCCATTATATCCTAGAAGGAGTGATGGCTATGAAGCTAGATGAATTCCTTGCTTTGAGGCAAAGGGATCAAATAGTGATGCAGTATGTGGGAAGATTCAATCATCTGTCGCAGTATGCATCTGAACATATTAATACGGATGCCAAGAAAAAGAAATGGTTCATGAGAGGTCTGAATACCAAACTGCAGACAATGATGACAGCCTGTACCAATATCACTTATCATGAGGCAGTAAATATTGCAATTGCTTCAGAGGCAAAGTATCGGCAGCATAAGGAGCTCAAGAAGAAAAAGAATGTGCCGTCTAGACCTTTTGGTGGAAACCAAAAGAGGCAGAGAGTGATTTATCATCCAGTAAACCATTATCGTCCTCCTTATCGTCCGCCACAGTCTCAAGCCGGGCAACAGTCAAATGTCCATCTGGCTATAACCTATCCGAATTCATAGTCAACCAATGCTCCTGGTGGCAATGCTCCAACGTCACAGGGTCACAACTATCCATGTTATATTTGTGGAAGGACTGGTCATTTCTCCAGGGAATGTCTATATCCTAGGTAGGCTAATCAAAATTATCAGAAGGCCCCTGCCAATCAACAACAATGTCCGGCACCAAACAAGAACCACAATCAGAATGCTCAAAAGGGCAAAGATGAGAGGAAGACAGGACGAGTGTTCTATATTCAAGCTGGAGAAATTCCAGAAGGGGAGCCAGTGATGATGGGTATGTTTCCTATTGCCAATTACCCTACAGTCATACTTTTTGATTCTAGCGCATCGCATTCATTCATCAATAGAACATTTGTCGTGAAGCATGAAATTTCAATTGGGGCAACAAAGGAAAGTTTCTTTATACAGTCGCCCGGGGGACGTCTGTGTACTAAGAAAATGGTATACCAGGTACCCGTAAACCTGGGTGGGCATATTTTTCCGACTACCATGATTATCCTTAAGGATCAGGATATAGATGTAATATTGGGAATGAATTGGATGTATCAGCATAAGGCTGTTATAGATGCTTTGAATAGGACTTTAAGAGTAAGTTTGCCTGATAGTAATTCTCAACTTCTCATCCAACTTCCAACCCTAAGAAGATTAGTGGGCAAGATTTGTGCGACTACTGTCAAGGAGATTAGAGATATTCTGGTAGTGTGTGAATTTCCGGATGTGTTTCCTGAAGATTTACCCGGTCTACCACCTGATAGGGATGTACAGTTTAACATAGAGTTACAACCTGGAACAGCTCCAATTTCTCGGAAAGCTTATAGGATGCCATCTAAGGAATTGGCCGAGTTGAAGGCTCAGTTACAAGAATTGATTGAGAAAGGGTTTATCCAACCTAGTTCCTCACCTTGGGGATATCCGGCAATTTTCATGAAAAAGAAAGATGAGACCTTGAGGTTATGTGTTGACTATCGTCCGCTGAATGAAGTGACCATCAAGAATAAGTATCCATTACCTTGGATAGATTTGCTTTTTGATCAATTGGTCGGAGCCAAAGTTTTCTCCAAAATAGATTTGAGATCAGGGTATCACCAAATTAAGATAAAGCCTGAAGATATTCCCAAAATAGCATTTACCACAAGATATGGATTATATGAATACTTGGTGATGTCTTTTGGTTTGACAAATGCTCCCGCTCATTTCATGTATCTGATGAACTCAGTATTCATGCCTGAGCTAGACAAGTTTGTAGTGGTGTTTATTAATGACATTCTAGTGTATTCCAAGAATAAGAAAGAACATGCGGAACATCTCAGAATTGTTCTGACCCGCTTGAGAGAACATCAACTATATGCCAAGTTCAGTAAGTGTGATTTTTGGCTTAAGGAAGTGCAATTTCTTGGACATGTCTTGTCAGCTGAAGGAGTTGCAGTTGATCCCGGCAAAGTGAGGGATGTGCTTGATTGGAAACCGCCAACCACAGTTCATCAAGTTCGGAGTTTTCTTGGATTGGCGGGGTATTACCGTCGGTTTATTCCAGATTTCTCAAAAATATCAAAGTCCATAACTGAATTGTTGAAGAACCAAGTTAAGTTTGTCTGGTCATCAGATTGTGAGGAGGCTTTCTAGACTTTGAAGAGACTGTTAACCACTGCACCAGTGTTAGCCCAACCTGATATCGAGAAGCCGTTTGATGTTTATTGTGATGCTTCAGGTATTGGTATTGGATGTGTGTTGATACAAGAAGGCCGAGTCATTGTCTATGCGTCCAGGCAACTTAAGCAGCATGAAGAACACTATCCGACTCATGACTTGGAGTTAGCAGCTGTGGTTCATGCTCTGAAGATTTGGCGGCATTACCTGCTTGGTAATACGTGCCATATGTATACAGACCACAAGAGCTTAAAGTATATCTTTACTCAGTCAGAATTGAACATGCGATAAAGAAGATGGTTAGAACTGATTAAAGATTATGATTTGGAAGTACATTATCACCTGGGTAAAGCAAATGTAGTTGCAGATACTCTCAGTCGCAAAAGTTATTGCAATTATCTGATAGTGAGAACAATGGGTTTGAATTTATGCCAAGAAATGGAGAAGTTGAATGTAGAAGTAATTCAACAAGGAAGTTTGACCAACATAATTGTTGAAGCTACTATTCGAGATCAAGTTATAGCTGCTCAGAAGGAAAACAAGGGTATAGCCCATATCAAGGAAAGAGTCAAGAATGGAAAAGCGGAATGCTTCCGCATAGATGATGAAGATGTGTTATGGTTCAAGGATCGTCTGGTGGTACCAAAAGTTCCTGAGTTGCGGCAGTCAATTCTAGATGAGGCACATGCTACTAGGTTATCTATCCATCCGAGAAGCAACAAGATGTACCATGATTTGAAGCAAAGATTCTGGTGGACTAAAATGAAAATAGAGATTGCTAGATACATAGCAAAGTGTGATACTTGTCAAAAGGTGAAAGCTATACATTTGAGGTCTGCTGGTGAATTACAACCATTGCCTATTCCATCTTGGAAGTGGGAGGACATAAGTATGGACTTTATTGTTGGTCTACCCAAGACATCAAAGGGATTTGACTCAGTATGGGTTATTGTAGATCGACTCACTAAGTCAGCACATTTTCTTCCAGTCAAGACAATATATCCCACGATGCAATATGCCAAGATGTACTTAGCAAGAATCATGAGTTTGCATGGAGTACCCAAGACTATAGTGTCGGATAGGGGTACATAGTTTGTCTCCAGCTTTTGGAAACACTTGCATGCTTCGTTAGGTACCAAACTACTATATAGTACAGCTTATCATCCGCAGACTGATGGACAAACTGAAAGAGTCAATCAGGTGCTTGAAGATATGTTAAGGTGTTGTGTCCTTAACTATTCCACTAAGTGGGACGAATGCTTACCTTTGGCCGAGTTCTCATACAACAATAGTTATCAGGAAAGCATTAGAATGGCTCCATTTGAAGCACTCTATGGTCGTAAATGCAGAACATCGTTGAGTTGGTCTAAGCCAGGAGAGAGAAGATTCTTTGGAGTTGACCTTGTGAAAGAAACAGAAGACAAGGTTAGGCAAATATAGAGTAATCTGAAGATAGCTCAGTCCCACCAAAAGAGTTATGCGGATAAAAGACGGAGACCATTGGCGTTTAACAAAGGAGATTTTGTATATCTGAAAGTATCACCAATGAAGGGAGTTAACCGTTTTGGTGTTAAAGGAAAGTTGGCACCCTGATACATTGGACCATATCAAATTTTGGAGATATGGAAAAGTGGCATATCATTTGAAGTTACCTGAACATCTCGCAGTTGTGCATGATGTGTTCCATGTTTCTCAATTGAAGAAGTGTCTCCGAGTGCCTGAACAGAATGTTGAAGTTGAAGGAGTAGAACTAGAACCAGATTTGACTTATTCTGAATATCCTATCTGAGTGTTAGATCAGAAAGATCATGTTACTCGAAGATGGACAATCAAGTTCTATAAAGTACAATGGAATCAACATTCAGAAGAGGAAGCTACTTGGGAATCAGAAGATTACTTGTTAGAAAAGTTTCCAGAGTTTCTAGCGTCAATATAGAATAGAGTAATGTTAGTTGACTTCGGTGGTACAAGTTGTGTTTTGTAAAGGAACCTCAGTTGTTTTATGGACAAGTTCTGGATGTTTTGGATTGACACATTTCCTTTTCCATTACTTACTCTATGGCTTTGAATCTCGGGGTGAGATTTCTTTTAGGGGGAAGGATTGTAACACCCCGGGTGTTTAAAATACTAAAACTTGCCATGACATCATATGCATTGCAAAGCATTTGGACATATTAAAAACTTGGATATGCAATTACTAAAACAAGTTTACTTTATGTTGTATGTGTTGAATTGTGTTGTTGAATCAAGTTTGAAATGCTTGTATTGTTTTGAAATTTCGAAAACCCTGATTTTCAGCATTTAAATCCTACCCCAAAAATCCATTTCAAAATCTAAGCATATTTTGGGGTTGAGCCCAAAAGCAAAAGTGTAGAGGTTGGCAAGTTATACAAAGTTTGTTTTTGGAGTTTTTCAAGTTGTTTAGAAAAATTTTGAGTAATTCAAAAAGGCGTAATTCGTTAAATTTCCCTATTCAAATTCAAAAGTTCATTTCAAAATCTAGACAGAATTAGGAGATAGTTATAGAAGCAAAGTTGTAGAACTTTTGATTTTGAACAACTTTTGTTTTTGGAGATTTTTGAGTTGTTATGAAAATTTAAGCGTAATTCATGAATTTTGGCAAATGGCAAACTTGTAATTACTGTGAACAGTGTTCACCGCTTGTGCTACACCACCGACGAGCTTCGGCTTGCTTCCAGTCGCGCGCGTGGCCATCTGGGCATCGCGTTGGCGCGCTAAAGGCTTCGTCGTGGCTTCCTTGAGCTTCCTGGCCATCCTTTTTAGCCTGAGCCGCCATCGTCGTTGCCCTTCTCCCTTGCTCTGTTTTCCCGTCGCCGCTGCTCCACTCCGGCGAGCCCGTGCCGTCGTTGTCGTGCTCCACCGTCGCTGTTAAGCTAGTCCTAGCTTCGCCTTAACCTTACGTGTCCAACCGACCCACCAATTTAGTTTATCTCCACCAGAAACTCGCTGTCCACGTCTTTCTTCTTCACGGCCGGCGACCTTCCCGTCGCAAGCACATCTCCGTGGCCAGCGCCCTCCGGTGAGCTGCTGTCCTTGCTCTATGTACCTATGGCTTTGTCTCGATGCTGTGGTGCTTACTCCATAGTTGGTTGTTCATTTTGACCACCGCAGTCACCGGTACACCATCACCGACGATGTTTTGCTCCGCCGTGTTCGCGCTGAACGTCAAACCCCCTTGCTGTTGCTCCTCCGGCTCGGTCTTTGGCTCCAACGTGTTTGGGGTGAGCTCCTGATGCTTCCTATGTCCTTTGTTTAATCACTACCGCACTGGTGTCGCCGGCGTAGCATGGCCGTGCCGTCGTGTCCGCCATGGCCGTCGTGGTGCTTGGTCCAGTTAGTGTCGAGGCTCGATTGTGCCACCAATCGACGTGTAGGGGTGTAGGGATCATTTCAGTACCTTGGTCGTCGCCGTTGAGCTCGCCGTCGGCGAGTTTTCGCCGGTCAGCGCGCGTGTCGCCGTGGTCAAAGCGCGAGGTAGAAGATGACAAGTAGGACCCGGTTGTCAGTGACTCAGCGTTCAATGGATTTTTCTATTTTCATATTTGAATGAATAGTGTCTGTTTTTGTTATTTTTGTGTAGATTTATTTAGAGCTCCAAAAATTATAAAATTTTTTGTGTGACTCCCCTGTGATGTATATTATTTAAGAAAAATATGAAATATTGTTTTTCAGCACTTTTTGAATGTGATAAAAATTGCTCAATTTATTAATAAATGGATTTCCATGATTTTTCTAGGCTTATTTAATTGTCCAAAGATTATGAAATTTGTTTTGCCACTTAGTTATCATGTAATGAACATTTACAAAAATTTTGAGCTCAATTAGAATAATTTGATTTATTTCATAATTTTGAATTAAATAATTAATTCATAAAAGTAAATAGTAACCTTAATGATTTAGGTTTTGTTGAAATTTTGGATTGAGTGATGACCTTGGGTCATTTGTTGATAATGATCCTTGGCAATTAATGTATGTGTTACAAAAAAGATTTAGTTTGCTTGACTTGCAACTGTACCACGAAGGAAAGTTGTATTCAAATTCTTAATTTTGTATCCATCATCGAGCATCATGTTTCATATTTCGCATCATGTTAAACATGGCATTGTTATTATGTGTAGTGAACGAAGGTGAACACGTGGTAGTTAATCAAGTGATTGAGGAAGTTAATCCGTCTGTTGAGGTCGGATCGAATACTTGTGAAACGTCGCAGGAACCAGATTCTTTCGTCAACGAAGGCAAGCCCTAGATGCATACAACTCTACCTTGTGTTTTACAAATTAATTTCGCTTTTGCTTTCCGTTACTGCATTAAGTGATTAGGAGTTAAGTAAAAGCCTAATTGGTGCATTACCACCCTTGTTATTCCATATTTACCATATTACCAGTTTTAAACTCGTATATGCCTAGTTTTGCTTAGCTATGCGTAGAACGATGAAAGTCAGGTGACTACCTGCCACCTGCAAGTTTTAAATGGAACATTGGTTAATTATGATAGCATGTGATATGGGAATGTGGAGTAATAAATCTAGACCGGGCGGACTCGGTGTGTGTGAGCCACAAGACATGGAGGCCTTGTGAGCGGGTTCTTTCCGCCTGTGTCGATTAAGGCACGTCTGTTGTTGAATTGCATGAGGTGAGAATTTGTAGTACTAACCACATACTCCGGTAAGCCTGAACTTGGCAATTCTATTACGAGAATGGCTACTCGCGCACTAGGAGTGGAGAGATGGCAGGAATAGCATGTACCCACGTGGCCATGGGCTGGAATGGTGGAGTACTGTATTTTCGGGTGGCGCGGACCCGTTCTTGTTTTAGAGAATCCGAGGGTAGGTTGGTATATGTAGGTCGGGGACCTACATATGTCGTGTGGTCTGGAATCCCCAGCTGGGTTTAATCGGTTCGAATCGTCGTTGCTCCTCGGTTATGGAGACTCAACTCACTGTTCATCATCGTAGTATTAATAACTGGAACTTGAGAATGGTTGATGAAGTTGTTGGATATGAAGTTCATGATCTCATTACGGATTGTGTCATCTTTGTATATGATTTTATGAAGTTTAAACAGTTGAAATAAAGAATTTTGTCAAAGAGCTTTTACGCAAAATAACTTTGATTATTGCTAAAATCATACCTTGAATCCCTGAGCCTGCATTCCTATGCTATCAGTTAATATTTCGTTTAAGTCTTGTTGAGTACTTTTGTACTCAGGGTTCGTTGACCCTTATTGCAGGTGAGCCTCATGAGCAGATCTGTTTTTGATCGTGCTGCATGACTATCGTTCGTTCTGACGATGAGAAGTAAATATGTGATCCTTGGGCAGGATGTTTATTTTGTGTGTTATGTATATATATTAATTATGCCACTCCACTACTACTATGGTTTGTAATAATTATCGAACTTAGTTTGTAAGTTTGAAACAACTGGTTTGTAAACTATGTTATCGTAAGACTTCCACTGTTTTTACTCTGGTGTTAATATTTGAATAAATGTTGTAATACTGCAATGACTCTGTAACGTGATCCTGCTCGGAAATCGTGGATGATTCGGGGTTCCCCGAGGACACCCGACAGTCTTTTTAAGTTATTGGAAACGTATGCATAAATGTCAAAGGTCATCGGACAGCGACAGGTGCATGTGGGCCCTATAACTTAGGAGGTTCTGCCACAAAAGCCTACAACTACAAGCTTGTTTTATTTTAGTTAAACATAAACATGGAATAGTCATTAGTTCAGATTGGACAAATCATATTTATACTTAAAATTGAGTTGAAGCTAACCATTATTTTATTTTATAAATGTTCTCACATAATTTAATAAGCAAGTTAAGCTTTATCTTTGCAAAAGAAATAAGTATGCGAGAACAAACTGTATATGATGCGTGTTTAAGCTAAGAAAATTAATAATTGAAAATCATATTTATTTTAGCAATTAATAATCATATTAATATTTGTATATAAAACAAAGCAGTAGAAAACCTATATTGATTTTAATTATAAAAAAATAGTTGCATTAACTTTAAATCATTTTAATAATTAACTATATATGGAAAAACAAGTGACATAAAAATGATGACATTAGCACGGAGATCGCATCGATACGAATCTGACGCAACCGAAACAGAGAAAAACGGAGCTAAGATGATTAAATGGTGAAGATTATGAACCAGTGGCAATTCTAAGAAATGTACCTTCTTCTTCCATGATCTGTAGCAGATCGTGGCATCCCGCACCGATGCCTATGGCTGGTTGGAGCTCCTGCCGTGGGAGGGAAACGGACAGGACCGTGGCAAACTCAAACACAGCCGGAAGCAGCGAGCTACGGCTTGCGCGCGCTCGGCCAGGGGCCAAGGCGACTGCTGCTATTCCTGGCAGGGCAGCTTCCGACCGAGTTGCCATGAACGCGCATGCGGGCGGCGCACGATAGTGTCACGTAGGGCAGGCCTAAGCAAGACAACGGCCGCGCACAAATGGTGGTGGTCGGCCGTGCTACCGGTGTAGGCAACAGGAAAGGACGGGGTGGCCCGAGACAAAGAAGCTCGTTCCATCCATGAAGAACCTCGCCGGAAAACAAGAAACGAAGGTGAAACGGTCAAACGTGATGGATTGATGCAAAGAAAGATACTATGGCGTAGAGAGAGAGAGAGAGAGCTACCTTATGGCGATGGTTTTTGCCGCAGACGTCATCAGGGTTGGCTGGCGGCGACATTGAGAAGGAGGAGAAAAATCTAATTTACTACACGAGGGATTTTTCAAACTAGGAGCTCCCCTTACGGTAGTTTTGGTGTGCTTTACCCAAGGGGTTGGTATATATTTATTGAGAGAAAAACTCCCCACAACTACATCAACTAGCTATATGGTACTAATTGATGTTGCACCCTCCACATTTACTAATGAGCCTAAATAATCATTAAAGTCCATTAGTAAATAAATGCATGGGCCTTTAGGATTTATTAGGATTATTGCACATGAGCTTCGAGCGTTGGAAAAATGAGAGATTTATTATTTTTGGAATTAATTAATTTCATGGATAAAATAATTCCAGAAAAGTCCAGAATTGATATTTAAGCCACGAAAATACTCTGAAAGCTCTGAAAATTTGGGGAAAATTCCCAGAGACATTATGGAATATGAGGAACCCAAATAAAGTATTTGGAGCCCATGATAAGATAATTTGGAGTATCTAAAAATTAAATTATGCTCACAGACAAGTAGGAACAAGTTCTAGAAAAAGCTGGAAAAATTCCCGAAAAGTTTGTAGAGATTAATTGACGGACGAGGAAGTGAAAAAAGTGATTTGCATTACAAAGAAAAGATTTTAGGAAGCTCCGAATGAAAACTTGAGCCGAGAAACAAAGAATTTGGTTGTAGAAAAAGACAAAGGCGTGCTAAAGAAGGAAAATCGACCTACTAACGCATTTTAAAGACTTTGCTCACTCTCAATACACAAAGAAGCAACAATCGAACATCACATCATCCAAACGCCCATCAAAATTGGAAAACTTTGAAAATTCATATTTTTCCTATAACTAAATTTGCGCTAGCTCAAACTAAACTTAGAAAATTTTATCCAAATATTAAAATAATTCATTTTCTTTAGTGTTTTCTATGCACAACCCAAGTCAGAAATTTTGGGGTGTGACAGATAGCAACATGGTTGTGCATACATGTTGTTGCATAGTATTTCTTTTGCATTGTGTGGTTTGAAACTAAACTTGAAATTGCTTCAAATGGATTTGAATATGCATTTGAAAAACAGTTGAGATAAAAAGAAAATGGAATTTCCTTTCCCCTCTCTTTTGGCCCAGTCGGCCTGATCTCCACCGTGGCCCAGCTCCCTCCCTCGTCCGCGTGGCCCGCGTCACCCGTTTTCATGCGCAGGCCCAAGCTAGCAGCGTCGACCTATTCTCTTCTCCTGCGTGGGCCTGCAGCGCCCCAGCCTAGGCCATACCCGCGCATTCGCTCGCTCCTCTCTCTCCCTTGGTTCACTGACAGCCCGACCCCCTCGTCTTGTTTCGCTGACATCCTAGGCCCACATGTCTGTGCCCTCTTCCACCTCTCGTCATTGACCCAGACAGCGAACCAAGCCAGAGTATGTGCCGCCTTTGCCACGCCACGGTTGGTGTGCTACCCACGTCGTCCGCCCATAAATGGCGAGCCGACCTATGCGTGCATGCCGCCCCTCGCTAACCCTAGCGCCACTGCCCTAGCCCAAGCTTTGTGCCGCTGCCCGATTTGGATCTCGCCAAGGTGCCGAGCTCGCCGCCGAAGCCGCCACGGCCGCTTGTTGCTTCTCCATCGTCTCTGAGCATCTATCGACCTTCGCATCTCGGTAAGGAGCCCTATGGCACCTCGTGCCCTCTTTCTCTCACCCTGTGACATTCGCACACCATCGCTGATGCTTCGCCAGCCACCCTAAGCCGCCCTAGGGAGCCGTAGACTACAGTCGAGCATCCGCCGTCCTTCCTTACCCTCTGTATATGTGTTCGTGGGTCACTTCTCTCCCTCCCCGTGCCATTCTCTTGGCCAGTAGCAGCCAGAGTCACCGCCTTGGCAAACTCTGGTGAGGAGCAGAGCTCCCAACCATGGCGCCACCGCCTAGAAGCAGCGCGCCGGTGAAAGCTCTAGTTTGGTTTTGGTAAATTGATGAAACCCTAAGTGCTAACCTAGTTTATCAAGTGATCATGAGATAGGTAGCACATTCCAAGTGGTGAAGTAAATGAAGATCATAACATGATGATGGCGATGCCATGATGATGATCAAGTGCTTGGACTTGAAAAGAAGAAAGAGAAAAACAAAAGGCTCAAGGCAAAAGTATAAATGGTAGGAGCAATTTTATTTTTGTGATCAAGACACTTAGTGAGTGTGATCACATTTAGGATTGATAGTCGTACAATTAAGAGGGGTGAAACTCATATCGAAATGCGGTTATCAAAGTGCCACTAGATGCTCTAACTCATTGCATATGCATTTAGGATCTAGTAGAGTGCTAACACCCTTGAAAATGTTTGTGAAAATATGCTAACACATGTGCACAAGGTGATACACTTGGTGGTTGGCACATTTGAGCAAGGGTTAGGAACTTCACCGGCACCCTATACAGAAAAAGACAGAGGTCACTGTAAGTGACCAAACGCTGGACTCGAAAGGACCAGTGCGTCTAGTCAGTAGCAGTAGCGAAGACGCTGGCGTTGGTCTCTGACCGGACGCTAGGCACTTAGTGATCGGACGCTGGAGGGGTGTGTCTGGTCCTGCTGACGTGGTAGCACATAGGGGAGACGCCATGTGACTAGATGCTGGATGAGTCTAGTCGACCATGATCGGACGCGTCCGGTCATGAAAATTCGTTTCTAGATGCTTACAGGTAACGACCGGACGCTAAGGTCCAGCGTCCAGTCACTTTGGAGCAGCGCGTCTGGTCATCACTTGATCGTTGGGATCAGGCGCTCAGTAGTTGAAGAGAGGGGACATGTGGCGTGCATCGCACGACCGGACGCTGAGGTCCAGTGTCCGGTCAATATGATCGGTGCGTCTGGTTACCCCGTGATGTGCCCAGTGAAGGGGTACAAAGACTCTATTTCATGGAGGCTTCTATTTAAGCCCCATGGCTAGCTCAAACTCATGTTCTTGGCCATTTGCATTGACATAGCAACCTTGTGAGCTTAGCCAAAGCCCTCCCACTCATCTCCATCATTGATTCATCATCTTTATGAGATTGGGGAGAATCCAAGTGCATTGCTTAAGTATTTGCATCTAGAGGCACTTGGTGTTCGTGTTTCGCTGTGGGATTCGCTTATTACTCTTGGTGGTTGCCACCACCTAGATGGCTTGGAGCAATGAGGATCATCGAGCAGAGGTTGGTGATTGTCTCTCGCTTCGATCGTGGTGATTGTGAGGGGTTCTTGACCTTTCCCCGGTGGAGAGCCAAAAGGTACTCTAGTGAATTGCTTGTGGCTTGTGTGATCCTCATCTTGTGTTGGTTGTGCGGCACCCTATTGAGGGTTTGGCGTGTGATGCCAATTAGCGTGTGAAGCCCCAAGTGAGTGAATTGCCACAACAAGGAGTAGCTTGCCGGCAAACAAGTGAACCTTGGTAAAAAATCATTGTGTTCATCATTTGATTTCAAGGTGATTGGTCTTCATTGTTATTCATTATTGTGATTCATTGGCTCCTTCCTCGACTCAGCGGTATAACCCTCTTGCTCACTCTCATTATATTACCGCAAACTAGTTGTCAAGCTCTTTAGTGTAGCTAGTTGTGAGAGCTTGTTAGTTTGGTTAGTGTGGCTCTTTAGTTAGCTTTTGAGAGCACACTTAGTGTAGTGTCATAGCTATTGTGTGGATAGAAACTATATAAACTAGAATTGTGGTAGGTGGCTTGCTTTTTAGTAGGCTAGCGCAACACTTGCTTCGCCTCATAATTGTCTAATCGGTTTGTTAAGTGTTGTTGTAGAAATTTTTAATAGGCTATTCACCCCCCCCTCAGCCATTAGGACCTTTCAAGTGGTATCGGAGTTGAGGTCACCGTGATTTGAGGCTTAACAACATTCTGTGTAAAAATGGCTCAAATCAACAACACAAAGAAGCCACCCCAATTTGATGGCTTCAACTATCCCTATTGGAAGGCTAAGATGACAACTTATATCAAGTCAATCAATAGGAAGGTTTAGAAGGTGGTAGAGACAAAGATTGAGATTGAAGATGAAGAGGCTCCCACCACCGCCGAAGAAATACTACTCCAAAATGATGGCATTGCTCTTAGTGCCATCCATGATGCTTTGGATGAAATAACATTTGAGCAAATCAAGAATATTGAGAGAGCTCATGAGGCATGGAAGAAATTGGAGGAATCATTTGAAGGCACTCAAGCTGTGAAGGGTGCAAAGGCATATATTCTCAAAGAGAAGTTTGCAAGCTTTAAGATGAAGGAGGATGAGAGTGTGCTGGAGATGTTCCATAGGCTTCAAGTGCTTGACAATGATCTCAAAGCACTTGGAGAAGAGGTGAAGGACAAGGACTTCTCCCACAAGTTCTTGAGATGCTTACCTTCAAGATTTGGCACATTGGTAACTATTCTAGTGAGAAGTGATTTGGACACCATGACACCAAACCAAGTTTTGGGAGATATAATGACCGATGATACATATAGAGATGATGATGAGAAGGAAGAAATGAAGGAAAAGAAAGATGAGAAGAACGATGAGAAGAAGAAGAGCGTGGCATTCAAGGCCACATCATCTAAGGGCAAGGCAAAGCAAGATACATCAAGTGAAGATGATGGCTCATGGGATGATGATGATGATGATGAGAAGATGGCTCTCTTTGTCAAGAAATTTGGCAAGTTCATGATGAAGAAAGGGTACTGGGCTAGAAGAAAGAAATCTTCATCCAAGAACAATGAAGAGTCAAGAAGGTGCTTTAAATGTGGAAGCAAAGATCATCTTGTTGCTCAATGTCCATACAATAGCAATAATGATGATGACAACAAGAAGAACAAGAAGAAGGACAAGAAGGAAAAGAAAGAGAAGAAGGACAAGATGACCTTCAAGAAGAAGAAGGGTGGTTCATATGTGGTCACTTGGGATAGTGATGCTTCCTCAAGTGATGATGATGATAGTGATGATGACAAGACCACCAAGAACAAGGCACTTGCAAGCATTGCAATCAATGAGAAGCCTTCTCTCTTCGACACTCCATCATGCTTCATGGCTAAGGCCACTAAGGTACAAATTTGTGATGATGGAAGTGATGAGGAACATGATAATGAAAATGAAAATGAAAGTGATAGTGATGATGATGATGAACCTACTAAGGATGAACTATTTGACATGCTAGAAGATGCTAAAGAACACTTTGACATCAAGAGAAGGGAATGCAAAAGGTTACATAAGGAACTAAAAGCCCTTAAGCAAGCCTTTGATGAGCTCAATGCATCTCATGAGAGGTTAGAGGAAGCCCATGAGAAGCTTGGAAAGGCTCACAAAAGGCTTGAAAAGGCTCATTCCTCTTTGCTTGATGAGCAAACTAAAAAGAAGCATGTTGAAACTTGCAATATAGGCTTAACTTGTGATATAATTGATGAATCATTATCTATGCCAATCATTGTTCCTCCCGCTAACCCTTCTTGTAGTACTTCTACTTCCACCTCATCTAGTAGTGATGGTCTCACTTGTGATACCTCACAAATGGTTAAGAATGAGAACCTCAAGAAGGAGGTCAATAAGCTCACTCACACCTTGACTAGGGCCTATGGTGGTGAGGACCACTTACTTATGTGCTTGGGTAGCCAAAGAGTTTCTCTCTACAAAGAGAGATTAGGCTATATCCCCAAGAAAGGCAATGCGGCCTTTGCTCCTCACAAGACTAGTTTTGTAAAGAACAATGATCAGTTTTGCACTAGTTGCAAGCAAGTTGGTCATAAAGAGCATGAATACAAAAACAAGAGCAAAAATGCTAATGTATCCTCCATTAAGCTTGATTCTTTCTATATGCTTACCAAGGGTGCAAATGGTGTAAAGGCTAAATTCATTGGTAAACCATGGATGGGCTCAAAGAAGAAAGCCATTTGGGTACCAAAGAGCTTAGTAACTAACATTCAAGGACCTAAGCAAGTTTGGGTACCTAAAAGGAATTGATCCTCTTTTGTAGGTCAATTACAAAGCCGGGGGAAAGTATTGGGTTCTTGATAGTAGATGTACTCAACATATGACCAGTGATGCAAGAATGTTCAACTCAATCAACACCAATAGCAATGATGGTTATGATAGTATCACATTTGGTGACAATGGCAAAGGCAAGGTCAAAGGGCTTGGTAAGATTGCAATATCCAATGACATGAGCATATCTAATGTGTTGCTAGTAGAGAGCTTGAACTTCAATTTGCTATTCGTGACTCAATTGTGTGATCTTGGATTCAAATGCATATTTGGGGTAGATGATGTAGAGATCATAAGTGTAGATGGCTCTAACTTGATCGTCAAAGGCTTTAGATATGAGAATCTATACTTGGTTGATTTCAATGCTAGTGAAGCTAAATTATCTACATGCTTGTTCACTATGTCTAGCATGGGTTGGTTATGGCATAGAAGGCTTGGTCATGTTGGAATGAAATAATTAAATAGATTGGTTAAGCATGACTTGGTTAGAAGCTTAAAAGATGTTGTGTTTGAAAAGGATAAGCTTTGTAGCTCTTGTCAAGCTAGAAAATAAGTTGGAAACACCCATCCTAAGAAAAGCATGATGAGCACTAGTAAATTATTTGAGTTATTGCACATGGACTTGTTTGGGCCAACTCAATACACTAGCATTGGTGGTAACAAATATGGCTTTGTGATAGTGGATGATTATACTAGATATACTTGGGTATTCTTTCTAGTGGACCAAAGTGATGTGTTTGCAATATTCAAATCATTTGTCAAGGGCATTCATAATGAGTTTGAAATAACCATCAAGAGAGTTAGAAGTGACAATGGTAGTGAGTTTAAGAACACTAGAATTGATGAGTTGTGTGATGAATTTGGAATTAGACATTAATTCTCGGCCAAATACACTCCACAATCAAATGGCCTTGTTGAGAGGAAGAATAGAACACTCATTGATATGGCAAGGTTTATGCTTAGTGAGTACAATGTGAGTCAATCTTTTTGGGCTAAAGCTATCAACATGGCTTACTATTGTAGCAACCGCCTCTATTGTCACCCATTGAAAGAGAAGACACCATATGAGCTCATAAATGGTAGAAAGCCCAACATTGCATATTTTTGGGTCTTTGGTTGCAAATGCTATATTTTGAAGAAAGGCACTAGATTGGGCAAGTTTGACAAGAAATGTGATGAAGAATTCCTACTTGGATACTCCACTACAAGCAAAGCATATAGAGTTTGGAATTTAGATAGTGGTACTCTTGAGGAAGTTCATGATGTTGAATTTGATGAAACCAAGGGTTCACAAGAAGAGAATGATAACTTGAAAGATGTTAGAGGCATTCAACTTTCAAATGCCATGAAGAACATGGATGTTGGTGAATTGAGGCCTAGACAAGTGAATGATGATAAAGATGATCAAGTACAAGTGCTCTCTAACTCAAATGTGCAAGATGATACAAATCAAGCTAGCACAAGTGGCTCTCATGATAATGAACAAGATCAAGTGGCTAGTACATCATCTCAACCCAATGATCAGTAAATACAAGCAATCAAGTTCCAATCCTCCAACCAATCAATGTTGTAAGGGATCATCCATTGGACACTATCATTGGTAATATTTCAAGAGGTGTGTAAACCAGATCAAGATTGGCTTTATTTTGTGAGCACTTCTCATTTGTGTCATCCATTGAACCAAAGAAGATAGATGAAGCATTGAAGGATGTTGATTGGGTAAATGCTATGCATGAAGAAATGAATAACTTCACAAGAAATTAAGTATGGGAATTAGTAGAGAGGCCAAAGGGACACAATGTGATTGGAACCAAATAGGTCTTTAGAAATAAGCAAGATCAAGATGGGATAGTAGTAAGGAACAAAGCAAGATTGGTAGCACAAGGCTATACACAAGTTGAAGGTCTTGACTTTGGAGAAACATATGCCCCAGTTGCTAGATTGGAAGCACTAAGAATCTTGCTAGCCTATGCTTGTGCCCACAACATCAAGCTCTATCAAATGGATGTCAAGAGTGCATTTCTCAATGGTTACATGAGTGAAGAAGTATATGTTGAGCAACCTCCCAGTTTTGAAGATGACAAGAAGCCCAACCATGTGTACAAGTTGAAGAAGGCATTGTATGGCTTGAAGCAAGCACCTAGAGCATGGTATGAGAGATTGAGGGACTTCCTACTCTCTAAAGGGTCCATGATGGGCAAGGTTGACACCACTCTCTTCATCAAGAAGATTGGAAAAGATTTATTTGTGTTGCAAATCTATGTTGATGATATCATATTTGGATCAACCAATCAAGACTTTTGTGATGAGTTTGGAAGGATGATGGCTAATGAGTTTGAGATGTCCATGATTGGAGAGTTAAGTTACTTCCTTGGTCTTCAAATTAAGCAATTGAAGAATGGTATATTTGTGAGTCAAGGCAAGTATATCAAGGACATGATCAAGAAGTTTGGCATGAGTGATAGCAAAGCCATTAGCACACCAATGGGAACAAATGGCAACTTGGATAGTGTTGCAAGTGGTAATGTGGTAGATCAAAAATTGTATCAGTCTATGATTGGAAGCCTACTCTATGTGACCACATCAAGGCCGGATGTCATGTTTAGTGTATGCATGTGTGCAAGATTTCAAGCCTCACCAAGAGAAAGTCATTTGAAGGCTACAAAGAGAATATTGAGGTACTTGAAACATACACCAAATGTTGGTTTGTGGTATCCCAAAGGAGCAAAGTTTGAGCTAGTTGGTTACTCTGACTCGGATTATGCGGGATGCAAGGTTGAAAGGAAGAGCACCTCGGGCACATGTCAATTGTTGGGAAGATCACTTGTTTCATGGTCATCAAAGAAGAAAAATAGTGTTGCATTATCAACCGCCAAAGCCAAGTACATATCCGTCGGTAGTTGTTGTGCACAAATATTTTAGATGAAGGCCACTTTGAGTGATTTTGGAATCAAGTTCAAGAAAGTGCCATTGCTATGTGACAATGAGAGTGCAATCAAATTGACCAACAATCTGGTTCAACATGCAAGAACAAAGCACATTGATGTCCGCTACCATTTCATAAGAGATCACCAACAAAAAGGGGACGTTTGCATTGAGAGTGTAGGCACCGAAGATCAACTTGCTGATAAATTCACCAAGCCATTAGATGAGAAAAGGTTTTGCAAGCTAAGGAATGAGTTGAACATATTGGATTTCTCAAATATGTGTTGATGCACCCCCCCCATTTATATGACATGCCTCTCCTTCAAGCAATCCAAGGTAAAAGTTGATTGGCATGGCATACATCCTTACTAAGGACATGTTTAGTGCATCTAGACATCTTTCACATTTAATAGGCTCATTCATGAAAATCAAATGAATTTGATGATTGTATGGTACCACTATTGCTTCTATGCTTGACTTGATCTAGTGGTAGCATATGACATGTTTGTGAACTTGTAAACCTAGTGTTTAATCTAGAAAATGAGCTCTAAGTGTTTAACTCAACATGGTAGAAGATAACCCTTATTTGGAGGTGTGAAGAAGCTTGTCCTTGGATCAAACCGAGTTAAATATCTTTGGCAAATGATGTAGATTGGACCAAATTTAGAAAAATGATCCTCACCCCATTAATTGACATTGATAATCTCAACCTATCTACATTTTGAACCTTTGTGGTCATTGATGACAAAAGGGGAGAGAAACAAAGATATTAGGAAATGGGGAGAAAAACAAAGATATTAGTGTACTAAGATAGTGAAAAGACAACAAAGAGGGAGAATTTGAAATAGGGGGAGAGATATGACAAAGGAAAGAGATCAATTAAAATGTTGAGCACACAAGTAGGGGGAGCAAGCTTATGAACTTGTATGGTGCATTTGAATGTGCATTTCACATGTTTACTTGCATGGCACAAGTTTTAAATTTCAATATCCATGCTTGTGTGGTGTATGCTAGTTGTAGGTTTGAATGATGAAATGAAAATCTAGCATGCATAAGTTTATCTAGTGATTTCATTTCCAAGCATTTCCAAGTGGTATCGAGCTAACCATGGTGCTAAGGATGGTATAATGGTGCACTCTGATTGGTATCACGCTTCAAAGGTCCATCTTTTATACCTTAGCATCATTTAGTAGACATTATCTCCTATATTTCCTATCTAAGCATTGTGCAAGCAACAATCCAAACTCTTAGCACATATGTAGGGGGCAACTCCTACTAATTGGGGTTCATGAAACTTGTCCATATCCTTTTACACATAGTAAATATACTTGGACAAGCAACATGGATTCAATTGAATTTCAATTCATATCTTTGTGAAAGGGTTGTCATCAATTACTAAAAAGGGGGAGATTGAAAGCTCTAGTTTGGTTTTGGTAAATTGATGAAACCCTAAGTGCTAACCTAGTTTATCAAGTGATCATGAGATAGGTAGCACATTCCAAGTGGTGAAGCAAATGAAGATCATAACATGATGATGGTGATGACATGATGATGATCAAGTGCTTGGACTTGAAAAGAAGAAAGAGAAAAACAAAAGGCTCAAGGCAAAGGTATAAATGGTAGGAGCCATTTTGTTTTTGTGATCAAGACACTTAGTGAGTGTGATCACATTTAGGATTGATAGTCATACCATTAAGAGGGGTGAAACTCGTACCGAAATGCAGGTATCAAAGTGCCACTAGATGCTCTAACTCATTGAATATACATTTAGGATCTAGTGGAGTGCTAACACCCTTGAAAATGTTTGTGAAAATATGCTAACACATGTGCACAAGGTGATACACTTGGTGGTTGGCACATTTGAAAAAGGGTTAGGAACTTCACTAGTGGAGTGTCCGACGGTGCCATCGGCGCCCTATATAGAAAAGATAGAGGTCATTGTAAGTGACTGGACGCTGGTCTCGAAAGGACCAGCGTGTCTGGTCAGTAGCAGCAGCGAAGACGCTGGCGTTGGTCTCTGACCGGATGCTAGGTCACTTAGTGACCGGACGCTGGAGGGGTGCGTCCGGTCCTGCTGACATGGCAGCACACAGGGGAGACACCATGTGACCAGACATTGGATGAGTTCGGTCGAGCATGACCGGACACGTCCGGTCGTGAAAAATTGTTTCTGGATGCTTACAGGAAATGACCGGATGCTGAGGTCCAGCGTCCGGTCACTTTGGAGCAGTGCATCTAGTCATCAGTTGACCATTGGGGTCGGGCGCTTAGTAGTTGAAGAGAGGGGACACATGGCGTGTATCGCACGACTGAACGCTGAGGTCCAGCGTCTGGTCAATATGACTGGAGCGTTCGGTCACCTTGTGTTGTGCCCAGTGAAGGCGTACAACAATTCTATTTTGTGGGGGCTTCTATTTAAGCCCCATGGCTAGCTCAAGCTCATGCTCTTGGCCATTTGCATTGACATAGCAACCTTTTGAGCTTAGCCAAAGCCATTCCACTCATCTCCATCACTGATTCATCATCTTTGTGAGATTGGGAGAGAATCCAAATGCATTGCTTGAGTGTTTGCATCTAGAGGCACTTGGTGTCCGTGTTTCGCTATGGGATTCGCTTGTTACTCTTGGTGGTTGCTGCCACCTAGATGGCTTGGAGCAGCGAGGATCATCGAGCGGAGGTTGGTGATTGTCTCCGACTCCGATCGTTGTGATTGTGAGGGGTTCTTGACCTTTCCCCGGCGGAGAGCCAAAAGGTACTCTAGTGAATTGCTCGTGGCTTGTGTGATCCTCATCTTGTGTTGGTTGTGCGACACCCTATTGAGGGTTTCGCGTGTGATGCCAATTAGCGCGTGAACCTCCAAGTGAGTGAATCGCCACAACGAGGAGTAGCTTACCAGCAAGCAAGTGAACCTCGGTAAAAAAATCATTGTGTTCATCATTTGATTCCGAGGTGATTGGTCTTCATTGTTCTTCATTCTTGTGATTGATTGGCTTCTTCCTCGACTCGGTGGTATAACCCTCTTGCTCACTCTCATTACATTACCGCAAACTAGTTGTCAAGCTCTTTAGTGTAGCTAGTTGTGAGAGCTTGTTAGTTTGGTTAGTGTGGCTCTTTAGTTAGCTTTTGAGAGCAAACTAACTTAGTGTAGTGTCATAGCTATTGTGTGGATAGAAACTATATAAACTAGAACTGTGGTAGTTGGCTTGCTTTTTAGTAGGCTAGCGCAACACTTGCTTTGCCTCATAATTGTCTAATTGGTTTGTTAAGTGTTGTTGTAGAAATTTTTAATAGGCTATTTACCCCCCTCTAGACATTAGGACCTTTTAGCTGACAACCTCAAATCTCCCCTTCCGTCTTAGCCTCTCATCTCAAAACCTATGGCTCAGATTAGATCTGGTCGGATACCCTTTCGTCGTCGGTCCACCAAGGCGGCCGTGGACTTGGCGCACGGCCACAACACCCTTTGGTCAACATGCACTGTGGTGCACTACTCCAATCCGCAGTCGCCACATGGCTCCATGCTGGCGATGACCCAGTCAGCGCCGACCACCGCCATACCTTTTGGGCAAAAGCCCCTGTAATTCTTTGATTTCATGCCCGCAGTCCACTCTCTTTCAAAAGTAATTCAAATTAAGTCATTTTTCTTCCATTTTAAGCCATGTACTTTATGAAAATAGGAGCTGCCATCCATAGAGGTAGTTTTCTAGGATAGCCCTCTTGTTTATAATCAAAATTACGTATAGGTCCGTTTTAGAAACTATAAACTTCCACTACCTTCTAATGGCTATAACTTTCACGTTTTAGCTCTGATTTGATTCGTTCATGTTGCGTTAGGTTCATAATTAAGTAATCTACATGTTCATACTACTGTTAAACATGTTTTCAACTTTTAAAATTCAAGGTTAGATTTAATCTATTATTTTACTAAAGGAAATCTTATTTAATTCATAACTTCTTTGTTTTAACTATGATTTATGTGATTCTCACGTCTGCGTGTTCGTAGCATTGCATAGAATAGTTTTAAAACCTTTTTAACTTCTATTTCTATTGTTTGGTATATTGTTCTAATTAGCTTATATTTGTTTGCTATGCATGTATGTATGAATGCATGTGTGGTGCTGTTTGATCTCGAGTAGATAGTGAGTTTTGTGTTGGTGATTTGGAGCAACTTTTTGAAGATCAAGATCAGCAACAATACTTTGAATTAAGGCAAGTATAATATAAAGCTCCTTGTTACCTATTCACTTTAATGCAATCTCAATTCATATGCATATGTTAATGAACCGCTTGGAGTCTATTTACCTTGATATTGATTATCATGTCCTTGATTTACTTATGGGTTTTGCATGTGGGTAGTATGCTCAGTTTGCTCCAACTAATATTGATTAAAGAATACAATTAAAGATATATGCAACATGGTATTAAAAGATGCTTTTTAGCAACATGGAACCAATGGGGCTAGAGCATTGGGTTTTTTTCGTATGGTGCTCTAGTTTCTCTCCATAATGACTCATCTTTAAGTGGCAACTCAGGACTTACAGTACAACCATGAGGACCACATGGCTCTGGTCTTAGTCCAGTACCTTGCTCTTTCTTGTTTGTAGCAGTTTACCGAAAGAGCAAGAGGGGCATACCAGGCTGGGTATGGGTCTCATCCCTAGGGTGTGTACTATGATGCGGGTATTAGTACCATTTCTAGAGATGACTCTATAACACTTGGGAGATGGGATCCTTAGTGGCTGCTCCTTATTAGAATGACTGGGGAAAAGCTTCATAGTGTACCCTGCCTGCTCACCTTGAACGTGTTTTGGGAGTAATTAACCCGGGTATATGGGCAACACGACTTATGGTGAAAGTGTACAACCTCTGTAGAGTGTAAAACTGGTATGTCAGCTATGCTCATGGACAAGAGCGGTCTGGATCCTTACTGAATAGTTGGTTACTTGGATGGTTTGGGTTATGATTAAATTGTTGATATCTCTAATTATTCTTATTCGGGAGCCTAAGCATAACTTAGCAACTTATGATTAATAATAAAATATGACCAACTAAAAGTGTTACCGTAGTTCAGCCGTGTCAAGCCTTTTGAGCCTGCATCCCCTCATGTTATGCTTGCTAAGCGGTAGTAGCTTACGCTTGTTTTATTTTAATACTTTGGTAAAATCCCGGAGGTACCAGATGGAGGTTCTTCAGTGGAGTTTTTTAAGAGGTGTTAGGCTTGTGATCAACCAGATGACGATTCGTGTGTTGGAGGCTTCACTAGAAGAGTAGAGTTAAAGTATAAAATGTAAAGTAAAACTATGTCATTTGTAACAAATATTTATGCGATATGTAATAAAGGTATTATCTTTGATATTACCCCTTCATTTATAACAATATATGTGAATTGAATTCCTAAGCACACATATGGTGTGTATCTGATTTTGTCCTCAGAACCTTATGCTACAGTGATCTACTAGTATTTTTCGGTACGCTCCACGGAGCACGGTCAATGATGCTCATATGCTAGCTGTTAGTGTAGTTATTGAATCGTGCTGCCATACATGTGTGCTTCAAGTCCTACTAGATCAATCAAGAATGCTAGTAGATTGATTATTATTTTTTTTTGTCTTGAACAAGCACATGCTAGGCGTACCATTGTGGGACATGCCTGTCTGAACTTCAGAACGAACTTTTTTTTATCGGCATAGCCCGCACCGGCCTATAAGGCATATTGGCCCCACTATTACTATACCTAAGCCACTATAAGGCCATGTTCGGCTTACCTCATATTTAGCTTATTTTTTTAGTTAGAACAATGTTTTTCTCTCACAATAATTTAGTCAGAACAGTGCTTTTCAGCCAGTTCCAGCCAAATTTCAGACCAGCGAAGGCCCCGTTCGCTGGTCTAAAATTTGGCTGAAACTGACTGAAAAACACGGTTCTGGCTGAATTGTTATGAGAGAAAAACACTATCCCAACTAAAAAAACAAGCCGAATATGAGTAAGTCGAACAGAGCCCGAGTGATGTGGCTTAGGTATAGTAATTGTGATGCCTGAAGTTATCGTCGTTCAGCTTGTGCTACCCACATACCACCGTTGAGCGGCCAATACACACTTTGCTCTCCACTATGGCGGTGTAGCCTCGTCATCGCCTGTTGTGGCGACACCATCCATATACCTGCTATGCCCATATCATGGTTCAATGCAATCAATCCATCGTGGTGCGGCCATGGACGTGCCTAAGAGTGGTACATGTAGGCCTAGACGGTTGTACCATCATGCACTGCTCACCACCAGAAGTGGAAGTAGGAGCTGTCATGCACCTGACAAACACCTTTGGTGCCATTATATCTATATTTTTTTTGAACCTATTTTTCTGTGTGTTTGAAAAACCACGAAGGTTTATGTATTTTTATGGCAATATCTTGCATATGAGCTTGAGTAGCATATGTTTTTTGCTATTAAAAAACCTAAAGTTAAATATAATAGCAAGAATTTTTTTTGGAAGTGGTATATTATGCAGATATTTGGTGATATGGACAAGAAATACCTCTTTTTGGAGTATTAATTTGTTTAAATATAGTGTTTTTCCACTGTATAATTGTAACACCATAAAATTTGCGAGATTTTAAAATACGTGAATTTAATTTATTTATGTATTTTGTGAGCATGCCAATTTAAAATATATATATAAACTTTGTTAAAATTAACATCAAATATAAGGTCTAGCTACAAGTCTGTGTATACATGCTGCTGCATATTTATTTGTGATGATTGGGTTTGACCAAAATTTCAAAAAGATTTAAATAGGAATTGAATTTGGATTTGAAAATATATTTAACAAAATAAAAAGGAATTTATTTTTCCTTCCCTCTCCCTACCTAGAATTTGGCCCTCTCGGCCTTGCTTCCCCGTGCGGCCCACCTGCTCCCTTCCCCGTTTCCCCGCGGCCTAGCTAGCAGTCGGCCCAACCAAGCCACGCCTCCCCTCTCTTCTGTTGGCCCGCTCCCTAATAGAAACGGGGATCCCAATCTTCTGTCAGGTAGTGATAACTATCATTGTGGTGGAGAATGACACACCGATCCGACTTCAAATCGAAAGATCTAACCCTACAATCTTAGCACCACAACTCCTCTGGTTATCAACCGAGACACGAATCTAGTTGACCTCGCCAAGAAGGCTAATCCCTGCCTGCACAACGAAGAACACAAGCAAGAACAAGAAAGAAAGCAACCAAATTGCAGATGAATGATTAATCTCACGAAGTTGGAGTCTCACAAACCGATGAACGGCGAAACTGTTCTTGACAGATTAATCTAAGCAAAACCTAAAAACCTAATGACGGCGGTGGCGTATGATTATAAAGGTCTTAGGGTCGTCGCCTACCCTGGACGTGCCGCCTAATGGGCCCAAACATGATACACGGTCCAATGGACCAAAAGACGGTGTCGCAACACCCTGGTAGATTCTAGATACTGATTTGTTTTGACAATTTCTGTTGATTCTGATGGTCTTTTGATGTGAGACCACTTGGATTGGCTTCCTTATCAAATTGCCTTTCCAACCATATGTGGATCGTTGAAAACGGAGTCTGGATGCATCCTGGGTGACCAGTTTAAGGTAGACTGGTCCTGAAAGCCGAGGAAGACTCAAAATCATATTGGACCGGGCCTTCGGTTTCTGTTGAACGTCCTTGCTAGTCATCAACGCCTCCACCTCTTCCTCTAAGTCCCTCATGACCCTCTCCAATGTTCCTAAGTAAGATAACATCATTAGGTAGTAGTCTATTCTCAAAAGTATTAAAAGGATCGCTTAAGAACGAGCTCATCTCTAAATTGAGTTGACGCATTCGAGCCCGGGTCATTGGACCTTGCATGATGGTTGGAGGATCAGCGGGTACATCTGAAGGAGTGATGTTCTCATCATCCTCCCCCTCTTGAAACTAAGTCATCCTCGACTCAAGCTCATCTTCTTCTCCCAAATAAGGCTTCAAATCTACAATGTTAAAGGTGGGACTAACCCCGAACTCGGGTGGCAACTTAAGTTTGTAAGGACCAGCTGCTCTTGGCATTAATTTAGACTTACGCAGCTTAGGAAATCTATCTTTTCTCAAATGTAACCAAACCAAATCACCCAGTTCAAGTTTAATTTTTTTTCTACCTTTACTACCAGCAATTCTATACTTTTCATTCATTCTTTTAATATTTGCTTTAGTTGTTTTGTGCAACTTACAAATGAAATCAACACGCTCTCTAGCATCACTATGTGTTCTTTCAGTGGTAGGTAAAGGCAAAAGATCAATAGGAGCGCGAGGGTTAAAACCATACACTACCTGAAAAGGACTTACCTTGGTGGTGGAATGTTCTGCCCTATTATATGCAAACTCCACATGTGGCAAACATTCTTCCCACATCTTCAAATTGCGCTTCAAAATTGCTCTCAATATGGTGGACAATGTTCGATTCACTACCTCAGTTTACCCATCAATTTGGGGATGACATGTTGTAGAAAACAACAGCTTGGTCCCCAATTTTTTCCACAAAGTGCGCCAAAAATGACTCAAGAATTTTGCATCACAATCTAAAACAATAGTAGAAAGCATACCATGCAAGCGAATGATTTCTTGAAAGAAAAGGTCAGCAATATGAATAGCATTGTCGCTCTTATGACAAGGAATAAAATATGACATCTTAGAAAAACGATCAACCACCACAAAAATACTATCCCTCTCCCTCTTAGTCCTTGGCAAACCCAACACAAAATTGATAGATATATCAGCCCAAGGAGTAGAAGGAACAGGAAGAGACATATACAAACCATGTGAGTTCAACCGCGACTTAGCTTTTTGACATGTGGTGCACCGAGCCACGTACCGTTCTACATCTCGCCTCATCCTAGGCCAAAAGAAATGTGTGGACAGCACCTCCTCTGTCTTCTTGGCTCCAAAATGTCCCATCAATCCGCCTCCATGTGCCTCCTGCAACAACAAAAGATGAACGAAGCCAACTGGAATGCATAGGCGGTTAGCTCTAAACAAAAACCCATCATTGATCATAAACTTATTCCATGTACATCCTTCTCTACATTTTAGCAACATGTCCTTAAAATCAGGATCAAGCGCATATTGTTGTTTTACTGATTCAAGCCCAAAAATCCGACAATCAAGTTGGGATAGTAATGTATATCATCTAGACAAAGCATCAGCAATCACATTATCCTTCCCTTTCTTGTGTTTGATAATATAAGGAAAAGATTCAATAAATTCAACCCATTTAGCATGCCTACGATTCAGATTATATTGAGAGCAAAGATACTTAAGTGATTCATGATCAGAATGAATAACAAATTCTTTAGGCTACAAATAATGACACCACGTCTCTAAAGAACGGACAAGTGCATACAATTCCTTATCATACGTGGAGTAATTCAGAACATGACCATGCAATTTTTCACTAAAGTAAGCAAGGGGTTTACCATCTTGGATCAAAACATCCCCAATGCCAACTCTATTAGCATCACATTCTAGCTCAAAAGTCTTACCAAAATTTGGAAGTTGTAGCAATGGTGTGTGTGAGCTTGTTCTTCAAAGTGTCAAAGGACTCCACATGTGCCTTTCCCCAATGAAACACCACCTATTTCTTTGTCAACTCATGCAACGGGGCAACAATGGTGCTGAAATCTTTGACGAAGCGGCGGTAAAATCCTGCAAGACCAAGAAAACTCCTCACCTATGTGATGGTTTGGGGAAACAACCAGCTCTTTATGGCTTCAATTTTCATCTCATCCACCTCAATTCCCTGTGGAGTTACAACATAGCCAAGAAAAGAAACTCGATCCATGCAAAAGATGCACTTCTCAAGGTTACCAAATAAACATGCATCACGTAAAGCATTAAAAACAACACGTAAGTGATCCATATGTTCATCAAAAGACTTGTTGTAAATCAATATATCATCAAAGTAAACTACCACAAAACGACCAATAAAAGCTCTCAAAACCTCATTCATTAAGCGCATAAAAGTGCTAGGTGCATTGGTCAAACTAAAAGTCATTACTAACCTCTCATACAACCCGAATTTTGTTTTAAATGTGGTTTTCCATTCATCTCCAAGTTTCATTCTAATTTGGTGGTAGACACTTCGCAAGTCAATCTTGGTGAAAATTATAGAACCACACAACTCATCAAGCATGTCGTCTAGCCTAGGAATAGGATGACGATACCGAATAGTAATATTATTGATGGCTCTACAATCAACACACATACGCCAAGTTCCATCTTTCTTAGGAACCAAAAGTACAGGAATGGCACAAGGACTAAGTCTTTCACGTACATACCCATGGTCCAAAAGGTCTTGGACTTGCCGCTGAATTTCCTTAGTCTCCTCAGGATTGGTTCGATAGGCAGCACGGTTGGGCAAGGTTGCTCCTGGAATCAAATCGATTTGATGCTCTATCCCTCTCATAGGTGGCAGCCCTAGGGGTATCTCAGCTGGAAAAATGTCCTCATACTCCTACAAAAGGTTAGTGACAGCAGGAGGCACTGAGCTAACAATATCATCAAGCGAAAACATAGCTCATTTGCATACCAAAGCATAGCAAATATCATCATCAGAAATTTTAGCAAAGTCACATTTTGTTGCAAGCATAACACCACCCTTCAATTTAATCCCCTCAGCCTTAGAAATAGATGTAGACTTATCCTTTTTAGGTGGGAGAATAGAATTAGCAACTTGTTGATTTTTAGATTGAACATCATTCAAACTAGCAGCGCATTCTCTATCAGCTTGTATAATTTAAGCAGGGGTCAAAGGTGCCAAAGTAATTTTCTTTCCTTTATGCACAAAGATGTATTTATTACTTCTACCATGGTGTGTAGCATCATTATCATGTTCCCAAGGATGACCCAATAAGAGTGAACAGGCTTGCATAGGTACCACATCACAATCAACTGAATCAGCATAAGAACCAATGAAAAATGAAACTCTGCACGTTTGTGTTACCTTTGCTTTTCTAGAATCATTTAGCCACTGAATATGGTATGGACGTGGGTGCGGGCATGTGGTCAAGCCAAGCTTCTTGACCAAATCAAAACTCACCAAATTATTGCAGCTACCTCCATCAATAATGACACGTGCTCGACGGTTGCTGATGACGAAGAAAATCTAGAACAAGTTATGGTGTTGTAGCTTCTTAGGTTGCTGTACTTGTGAGCTGAGCACCCGCTATACAATGATGCTCCTATAGGATGCCGTGGCCTCGTCACCAAGGACTTCGCCGTCCTCCTAATCTGTATCTTGATCTTCTCCATCCTCAATGTCAGAGGTGCTAATGTAACCATCTTCTATAGCAATGTATGCCCACTGACTTGGGCAGTCCTTCTGCACATGGCCAATGCCATGACAGCGGTGGCACTGAATGCCCGAAGTGTGTCCCATCGATGCAATGGATGAGGCACTCTTGGTACACACCTACAAAGAATTTTTACCTGGATCTAAAGGTCGTGCGGGAGGTGCCTTAGGTGTAGCGGTAACTCCAGAGGCTGCTGGTCGCTTGCTCACTGGTGGAGGTGCCTAAAAAGTGGTTGGCTTGGTCAGCCCTGAACATGGTGCCAAGCATGGCATGTATGTGGTGCTGACCTTGCTCTTGCTCTACTGTCCACGCCCCTGCAATTCCTTTTCTGTAAGCATAGCAAACTAAAACAACTGGTTGACAGTGTTAAATTCTTTATAATTAACAATGTCCTGAATCTCACGCCTCAAACCCAAATAAAAATGACAAATGGAATCTTCGTTCCCCTCCACAACACTACAATGCATCAATCCCCACTACTAACTTCTGACCCTTATACCATGCTTTTTTGTCGCAACGGCATGGTTTCGTTGCAACAAGTGTTGTTATCACAACGATTTTCACTTTTGGTTGCGATAGATTGTTTTTTTGCCATGAAGATTGTTTTGTGGCCATAAGTGTGGAGATCGTTGCAAAAAGTAAGTGTTATCGCAACAAATTATTGAACGGTTGCAATAAGTGATTAATGTTGCCATGATTTGATTTGCTTTGCGGGCAAGTTTATTTTCGTTGCAATACTAAGGTGATATTGCAACTCTTTATTTTATGGTTGCAATAGCCCATCTATATCGCCACAAATATGTTCTGTTGTATATAATAGTCACTTTTGTTGCAAAAAATTGGTACATATAGCAACGAAAAAAATAGTTCGTTGCAATCACTAAGGTTGCAACGATTATGGTTTCGTTGTATGTAGCAGTTTCGTTCATTGCAAAAAGGTTATAATATAGCAATGAAAAATTACATTGTTGCAATACCTAAGCCTTTCCACTTTAATGGTTGCATAATTTTTTTTTAAAAAATGACAACAATATGGGTTTCGAACCTGAGACCTCTTGGTCTTAAAAGTAAGCTCCTACCACTAGGCTACGTCTATGTTTGTGTTAGTAATAGTGAAAGTTCCCTATATTAATTAATGTTGAGCAGTTATATTGGAAAAAGGATCTAATCTAAATTTACATATCACGTAGAGGTCGCGGCTTGTAGCTCCTATCGTGGCTCCTTCTCTCCCACGGCCTCTCTTCTTCCCCCACGCGCTGTCTCCTTGCGAAGAACATGGTGGAGCCCCCCCCCCTGATCCCTACAGCCAACACTAGCAGCTAGCGTGGTCAAGGCCTCCCTGAAGCCTTTATCGTCGCGGCGCCCCTTCCCTACGGCTGTAGTCGTCATGGCCCTTGAATTCCCTGCAGCGACTACGGCATATTGGTGCCCTAGTTCCTTCCTGATCATCGACGAGATAAGGAGAGCGAGCACCGTCCGGTCCTTCCTTGGCGTGCAAGATAGTCTCTTGTGTTGCAAAAAGATTGTACATATAGCAACTAAAGACTAAATCGTTGCAATACCTAAGGGCGCGTTTGGTTACCTACATATGCCGCGGCTAGGCTCCACGGATGCAGCTCTGAGCGTTTGGTTGACTGGTTGGAGGTTGGGGCCTGTCCCATGCGGTGCAAGATTCCCTCGTGGGCCAGGCTCAACTCATACGCCAAAAATCCTCGTTCCTCCGTGGCCAGGCTCGCGCGAGCACAGCAAGCATGCAAACGGGACATGTCAGTGAGACAGCCGATGCTAACATGCAGTGAACCAAACGAAATCTCTGAACAGCCAGGCTCTGTGAGTACGATAACCAAACACCAGCCATGTGCATGCGCTCGCCCTGGCTACCTGCAGCCTAGCTGCCTAGGTACAGCCTGGCTCATCTGAGAAGCTAACCAAACGCGCCCTAAGGTTCTTGAGCACAATGGTTAAGTAAAAAAAAATCAACACCAGGATTCGAACCTGGGACTTTAGAGTCCTGAAGACTTGTGCTTACCACTACACCATATATGTGTTTGTGTCATTGGTAGTCAAAGGAACATATACAAAATACAAAATAACGTAGAACCCGTTATGTATTGAAATAGGATCGGATCTGGTATATAGCAGTATACGTATATGTGCACGATCGACTGTCGTATAGGCATCGTGGCTTTCTCTTTCCAAGGCGTCGTCGCAACTGGCTCTGTCCCCAGGCGTCGTCGCGCGTTGCCTCTCCCTGCAGCCGCTGGTGTCCCTGTCGCTGGTGCTGCTGGGTTGCTCGTGTCCTCACCGCTCTACGCGACCTTGTCGACAGCTAGACACTTAGCCGAAAGCCACGTCTACACGAGTACGTCGACGCGAGTGATGAGTACGTCGACGCGAGTATGTCGACGCGAGTCGTCGAGTTCACACATCAATCAGGTGCTCTAGTTCAATCTATGTTTGACAAATTGCTCCCAAGTTCCTTTGTTAATCTTGATGTATCATCTATGGCAATTATATATTTAATCAATATCCAATTATCTTTACCTCCAATTTTTATTCTTCAGAGTGCATACGTGTAGTTAGGGCATTGTGTTATGAGAGTTGAGACTATTTATTAGGGGATAATCATTATATCAAGTTCTCAACTAGGTAATTTATTGAATTTTGATTTTAATGTTGAATCTAGTACAACATATTTTTTCATGTTCCTTTTTTAAGATAATATTTGTAATTTGTTTGATAAAAATTCCCTTTCGATGCATTAAAGTTTATTTTTTATATTATATAGTAATATAGTAAAGGGCTCATTTTTTTAAGCTTCCCTGCAGCGAAAAATTGAATCGTTGCAATAGCTACGAAAAATTGAATTGTTGCAATAGCTAAGGCCGGGTCACATGATCAAATGTCATCAAAATGTAAAAAAGAGAGTAAAAATGGAGCATAGGTAGGACTTGAACTCGACACCCTTCCATCTTGAAGCAGTAGACTTACGACTAGATTATGTTAGATCTTATGTTAGTACATGCATAGTAAAATTTTTATATTTTAAATTAACAACGAGTACAATTAAGAAATGATAAAAACAGACTAAAAAAGTGTAAAATAGCAAAAAAAAAGGAATTGGTTGGACTCGAACTAACGACACCTCTTTCTTGAAAGGTCGACTTACCACAACACTACGTTGGTATTTGTGTTTGTTCATGCTCACAAAGTTCTTTGTAAGTTAAATTAACTATTAAAACTATTGGAAGATGACAAAAAGAACAAAAAAATGTTGACTATGGGGTTTGAGCCTCAAACCCATCGCTCAAACACCAAGCATGGCCACCACTACACTATGCAAAGTAAATAGTTTGTATAATATGTTAACCATGGAAATATATAGCCTGTTCGTTTGGCTGTGGCTTGTCGTAAACGATCGTAAATTTCTAGCTGGAACAATATTTTTCTCTCACACAAACCAGCCAACAGTACTTCTTTACGAACCAGCAACGATACGAACCAGCCAACCGAACAAGCCGATAGTCTAATAATATCTATAATTGGTTTAAAATTGTTCAAACTTGCATGACAATATGTACTTTTTTGTGTATAATCATTAAAAATTTTAAATATAACAAAGCATATTACACATTCTTCACAAATAAACACATCTCCAACATAGTAATAGTAATTGTATAAGAGATGTATCTATTTGTGAATAATATATAGTTCGACTGTACTAAAATGAATGGAATTTTTTATGACAACCTTATGGACCCAAAATATGTCGTCATGCCATTTTGTAGAGTTTCCTAACCATATTTAGATATTATTACAGTTATTTTATGGAATTACCATATAATAATCATAATAATATCTAAATTTGGTTAGAAACTCTACAAACTTGCATGACAACATGTTTTTGGTGTATAGTCATTCAAAAAAACTTCAAATGATTTTAAAAAAGAAGTACTGCACACTTTATTAAAAGGAACTAAAATTTATATGGAATAGTTATGGGCCCAAAATATGTTGCCATGTCATTCCACTCTTTAAATTTGTTATTTGTTATTGGCCCCGTTCGCTTCGCTGAAAAAATAAGCCGAAACACTATTTCTGCTGATTTGTTGTGAGAGAAAAACACTATTTTGGCTGAAAAATAAGCTGAAAAATATGGATTATAAGACAAGCAAACAAGACCATTATTGCAGTTTTAGTCGACATATACCAAGTGCACATGAACAAAGAAAAGGAACAAAAAGAAAAATACGCCACAGGAGCTCGAACCAAAGCCTATACATCCACAAATAATAGATTTCACTTTGCGCTCTGGTTTGAAGTTGAACACCTCACGTAAAATTTGAACTCATATGCTGCTCAAATTTTGACAAAAACCTTACATTTACTACGAGCTATGAAAATATGAGGTTTAAAGAATTTAAAAATGATTGACTATTATTTATAGTTTAAAAGAACTTTTGTGTGCCTATCCAAACAAATTTCAAATTGAATTGTGCATACCTCAAATAAGATGGATGAAAAATATACTTAGGCTCGTATGGTTCACTAAATCATAAAATCATTTATCATGGAGATAGATGAAAAATCCAATTGTTGTGTTGGGATAATTGGACCTTCTGTCTCCAGGTTACCACAAAATAACTCTAATAATGCCTAAAAGTGGTCTAGAAAATCTAGGAATTTGCATGGAATCATGTTTTGGGTGTATATGCTTCATGTAAAAATTCAAATGATTTTAATAGAGGGAGTCTATACATTGTACACGAAAATGATTTTAAACCTAATTCAATGTTACTCAAGTCAAACTTTGAAGCTTGCACGCCTCACATCAAATTCGAACTCAAATGGACCTCAAATTTTGACAAAACCTTATATTTACTACAAGTTAAGGAAATATGAGGTTTCGGAAATTTAAAAAAATGATTCACTATTTTCTACAGTTTAAACGAATTTATGTGTGTCTACTAAACAAATTCTAAATTGAACTATGTGTACCCCTAATATATTTGGTGTTACTTCAAAATATATTTGGTGTATAATTATTAAAAAATTCAAATGATCTTAACAAAGAGATACTGCACATTATTTACAAATGGATGTCTCTTACATAGTAGAAGTAATATATGTAGATGTGTGCGAGATGTGTCTATTTGTGAACAATGTTGACTCCCACTTTATTAAAACAAACTGAATTTGTTTCACATAGTATGAAATACGAGGTACTACTCATTGTCGACAAAAGGATATCTCTTTCACATAGTAGGAGTAATATGTAACTGTGTGAAAGATGTGTTCGTTTGTGAATTAGGCTACCACTTTGTTAAAATAAATTAAAATTTTGACAAAAAGCTTATGGACCCAAAATATGTTGCCATGCTAGGCCTTAGAATTTCCTAACCATATTAAGATATTATTAGAATTATTTTGTGGAATTACATTAAAATGATCGTAATAATATCTATGTTTGGTTAGAGAGCTTTTCAAACTTGCATAACAACATGTTTTCGTGTATAATTATTTAAAAAATTCAAATGATTTTTTTTGGAAAAATTGATCTGCCAAATCGCGTGTATGGGCACAAAACTGAACCTAAAATTCCCACTTCCCGCCATCCAGAACGAGTGTGCCCGCGGACTCCGCTAAAAAATTGCAACATGTGCGGGCTCCCTCTCACATCCGCATTGCTGTAAAACTAATAATAATAAAAAACGGTTGGGCAAAAAAGAAAAGGAGAAAAGAAAACTAAACAGGCCGTTCACTGGACACAAGGCCAAGCGCGGGAGGAAAAATTTTGATCCACCAAAAACGTGCCCAATCTTGGGCTAAATTCGCTGGACCTATATAAACGAGAGGCTCAATTCTCTGCGTTAGGGTTCTTTCATTTTCCAATCGGCCGCCAGCCCGCTCCCCGCTACAGCTGGTTCCGGCGCCGCCGCGCCGCGCTTCCGTCCGAGTGGCCCGACCTCCCCCGTTCGTTGGTCCTCCACTCTGTGAAGCTGTGCCCCTACACTCCATGAAGGTGAAAAGACTAGAGATTGGGAGCGAACCTGTGTGCCGCGCACCGTCCCGTCGCGGCCGCCAGCAACCTGTGCTGCGCCGGCGCCGGCTGCAGTGACGCCTCTCCAACCTCCGACCGTGCCAGCCCTAAGGTACTAATCCATTCTCTTCCTCCCACTCCCTCCGTGGCTGGATTTAAGGTTTTTCGACGGAGATGCATTTGCTTTCTTGGAAATTTCCAATGTGCGTGATTCTCCAATCTTCATGTTAGGTGTTGTGCTTAGTAGCTTTGCTAATGTAAATTGTTGCCTATCCTATACTTGAATAACAACAGCTCGTTTGTCCAAAAACAGCAAATGCTCACTAGAAATAGAAATATATATATATGTCTACACTATCATCGTCAATCTCGAAACACCAGCTCGCACACATAGAGTAGATGTGATTTGTGAATTTCTACCCCAACGTTAGTTTTTGCTTCCAACTAGCTTATAGTGTTGTCACCTAGGCTTAAGATCAATTTCTTTGAACTTGTTCGCTGGTGTTAGCAGTAGCTCTTGCATTCTTTTGATCTAGCTTGATAATTAATTTCACATGTTTAACTAGATCTCTTATTAGTAAGATTATTTGTGAATTGCTTAATCTGTGCCTATTGCCATTCAATTGGTTGTATCTTTGTTTTCATGGAAATCAAGAGTTATTGCTTCAAACGTTTGTCTTCTGAAAATTAATTAGTATGCACTTTCTATACAATTGTCTGAATTGCAATGTGGTGATCATGATGCACTGTTTATTATTTCTAACAGTCCTAAAGTTTACCTTTAATCTCTTGACTTGATATAAGTTGTGAACCACCTTTAATGTCAACTCAACTAGAACCATGTTGTATCTAAAATTTTGTACATTCTACGCATGAATGACTTTATTACCCAATTTACTAATATCACAATCTTATTCTTTTGGTGAGTAGGTGGACGACAAATGTTGACTAGAAGGCAAGGAATCTAGCAAGAACACAGCTGAGATCATGACTGGTTGTGCTGTCGGAAAGTCTGCAAATGCTGTAGAGATGTTAGGAAGTGTTGTAATGTTCCAAGTTGACCGCGCGTCGGTCTAATAACCTCCCGTCTCCAGACCGCGCGTATCCCTCCCCCTCCCCCAATTAGATCGCGATCCGTCTCCCAGGACCGCGTGAGGGCCATGACGCTGCCGCCTACGCCACCTCGGTCCAGGACGCCCCCGACATCGCCTTCGTTGAGGATGCCACTGGCAACGCCTTCAGGCAGGACGGCGCTTCGTTCGCAGGGCATCAGCGCCAGCACAGACTCCACCGCCTTGGGTACCCATCGCCATCGATATACTGAGGCCACCCTCGAAGTAGAAGATGATCTTGGGTTCTCTTCTCCATATGTCCCCAGGTGCAATGATTACTTAATCTAGGTTTTTTGTTTATGTGATTTCATACTTATTTGTTTTTCAATATAAAGATATGTGTCTATCGCAGCCTTGAAATTAATCTGTCAAGCTCTTGAATGTTGGTAAATGCAAATATATGTTACTGCATCTACAGTTAAGTCAAATTCATTGAAGATCTAACTATCCAATCATCCAATGTGTTAGAACACAGGTTTAATATTTTCTTCATAAAAACAAATTTCTGACTTACTGGTTCTGTCTCTTCTGGATGGTCTACTATAACATTATTATTATATATTACTACTGCTGCCTCCAGTAAAAAAAGATGTTTAAGAAAAGGCAATTACTTGCTCGGTATTTGTTTTGCTTGTCTAAAATTACAGAAAGTAAACATGTCTGTTTCGATTCAGGAATACAAAGTCTGAGATCGTTTTCTATGCTTGGGTGAATCACATGGCCAAGCACTGTGTCTGTATATATATTGTTGTAGACTATATAATACAATCACATGGTGAGCTATTTTGAGCTGCGTATGGCTGAATAACATATTTTGGAGAGGAGTGATGTGCTTATGTAGTACTGGATGGGAGTGTCCCCTGAATTTTGCATTATGATGAAGGAAGTATGCAAACAGACATTAGGTATAGCATTTGCTCTTGTATAAAAACAATTAATCCTGTATAAGAATAGTGTTATTTCCTATAAGAAAAAACATTGGCTATCTCTTGCCTAGATTGGAATCTTCGGTTAACAGGCTAAGCAAGGCATCCAGAAGAATTGACTATGGCAGGAGTCCAAAGTGCTGCCAAGTAGAGAGCTCATAATAATAGAGAAAAAATGTTCCTGTATTATGATTGCCAATAAAGTATATTTTATGATGATATCAAACTTTTCTTACTACTCACTTTCTAATTTTTAAATGAAACACTTAACATGGTTTTTAAATGGAGTAATATTAATAGTGTTGCTTTTTTCTGTTTGACGTAGCTTCTTATGTGATCACACTATTAAATATGTAAACAGAAAAGGTTGAATATTCTACCAAAATACCAAACTACAAACACTTCTGTTCAGTGTTGCTTTTCCAGATTGGGTGAATAAGGTAACAACAATTCATAGGGCTTTCCATTTTTTAAAATGTTTTTTAGTATTCATGTGAATTTCCATTGTATTTTTGAATAATTGTAGTCCTCTATGAGATTTCTGAAACTTGACTGGAAAACAGAACATCTTGTCAATAATGAGAAATTGAAGGATGGTGCATCTGCTATGCATCTTGCTCTTCCCTGTAATAAGGCAGCAAGGGCTCAATATTTTTCAGATATCATCTGATCCTATAGCCAGTATGTACTGGCTGAGGTTGATGGGCTCAAATGCTAATCATTCACCATTTGCCACTTTACCACTCCTTGATTAGGTATGCGCAAGACCAGAGACTTAATTCCTAGTGCCTAACTTCTGTTTTTTGCCAGTGTTTTCAAGCTTAAGTGTGGTCCCTTTACTCTGTTCTCTTTTTATTATTCAATTCAGTAGCATGATGGTAGGGGAAATGGGGTGTATGACAATGCTTGGATAGGTAACCATGATTATTAGTGGCTAATGCCTATTGCTAGGCTGAATTTCTCTATGCCAAGTAGCTTCTGGTAACCATGACATTAAGTTGTAGCTGTCACACTCGCACCTGCACCAATTGCTACACATCGCCGACCTCCAGCTCTCCCCTGTCTCTCTATTTGCAGTTATGAATTTTGAAAGTAGCCGGTCAGGTTTTGACCTTGGTCTGGACAGCAGTGGGTGTTTGTGTTTTTTGACCATGATAACTGCAGAATCTTATTTAACAAATAACTACAAAGATGTAGAGAATTTCATGGGCTTTCCGTATTGTTAAAGAATATAATTTTTCGTTGTCTACAACTCAAGTTATGATTTTTCTAATCAACTAAACTGTTGCTGTCTTAAAAATTCAGAGAAGGCAGCTGCTACTGTAACATATGCAACGCCTTTAGGCAGGATTGCAGTAGAACTTCAACTATGCAAAAGCTTGGTTGATGGCTTTTGTATATGAAAATAGAAATTAGAACCATTTTATATTTTCATCTCTTTACATTTGTGCAAAATTTAGTAAACTTAATATTGTTCTAATATCCCAATCATATTCTTTTGGCAGTAGGTGGACAAGGTTTCAGTGGGAGGCTCATAATCAAGCAAGGACATAGCCGAGGAGATGACATGTTGGGCTGCTAGGAATTTCTCAAGTGCTGCATAGATGTTAGGAAGTTTGTAAAAAGTTGTCAAATAATGAGTTAATTGTACACTCGTCTATGATTTTAGCTACTATTTCATGGGTTTGGCAACATATTGAATGATTAATTATAATTAATATATGTGGGTGCAATTGCTTTTGATATGATTCATTGATTTGCAATGATGATTTATTAAACCAAAATTAAATGTTACTAGCGTTGCAATAAAAGCTATACCTATGAGCCATGATGCGTGGCAATATGTTGTATGGCAACAGACTTATTTACGTTGCAAATAATACTATTGCCACGACATGACTATTGTTGCAATAACAATTAATCTTCCGCAATGAATAAAATTGCGTGGCAAATTCTACTGTTGCAACGGCACTGAGGTCATGGCAATAATGAACGGTATATTACAACGAATAAAATTACGTGGCAAATGATACTGTTGCAACGGCAACGCGGCCGTGGCAATAATGAACGGTATCTCGCAATGGATAAATTTGCGTGGCAAATGATACTATTGCCACGCCAAGACAAGCGTGGCAATAATGTATACTCTCTCGCAACGATTACATTTGCGTGGCAAATGATTTACTTGCCACGGCACAATGGTCGTGGCAACAACACCTTAAGCAACAAAATTATAGCGTGGCAACAAAAATCTATTGCCACACTATCGCTCGTTGTATTTACCACCTCTCGCTACGAAGACAAACATGGCAAGTGCTCGTATTGCCACGCCAATGAATGTTGCGATAACGTCCTATTGCAATGCTTGGCAACGTTGCAAGAAAATCTAACTCTTGCAACGCCAAACTAGCAACGGTTGCAAGTTCTTATTGCAACGTGACTTTTTGCAACCATTGCCAACGAACGCGATTTCGTGGTATGAACTACCTTTTGCAACAAAATTGGGCCTATTGCAACGTTTTCTTGTCGTTGCGCAAGGGTTAGAAGTTTGTAGTGCCCTTTTGGAGCTCACAATAGTAATCCTGTACAGATTTTTCTCCTTGTTCTAAACACATCAATTTCTTACGCAAGTCTCTATGATAAGAAGGAGGAACAAAAAGATCACACATAGCTATCTTAAGTTCTTCCCATGAATCGGGTAAAGCATCCTGTGCAGCTAGCCCATTCCACCAAATAATGGCAAAATCCTTAAACTCACTAGTAGCTTGTCGAACTCTATGATGCTCAGGCACAAGGTGAGCGCTAAACTTTTGTTCTACTGTTATCTCCTAATCAAGATATCCCTCAGCATCATAATGACCCGAAAAACATGGTATTGTGAACTTAATCTTAGCATAAGGATCATCGGGCACACGGTGATTATTACCTTGATGGTGGTGGACACCACCCATACCTGTCATGTTGCGGCGAAGATGTCGTCGTAATCTTGCTTGTCGGAAGGCTGCTCGATCTATGTTCCCAGCGGCATCATGCACCATGTCTTATGGCAAGAGACCATCAGTGTTGCTGCTAGAGACGTTATTGTTGTTGATCACCACTAAGGTTTCTAGCTCAGTAACCTTGTCGGTTAGCGTGGAAATTCGTTTGCTCAATCTCTCCATACTGTTGCCAATGTTGAGTTCAATGAGTGCATCAGTGACGACCTTCCTGACAGCCCCATTCATCCTTTTTTGGGCATCCTCCACAACAGCTTGTGGTTGCTCTTGGCTGACACACTCGTTGAAACCCTTAGGATTGTTATCTCTAGTCTAATCACCTCCTGCCATTGTAAACACAAAAATAGGAACAAACGGTGAAAGTTATCCCTACCAAATGACTACGTGGTTGCAGTGGTGTCACTTTTCACAACAAGTGGAAGCGTCTTACTAAGCTCTTACAAAGTTCTTATCAACGCAAGTAGTGGGCGATACAACCAGTGGCTGGTTCATGATACCTATGAGGCAGTGGTACCGAGATTGCAAGGCCCTTTTTCTGTACTAATCTGAAGAGTTTCTGGAGCTTGGAAGACACACAAAGAATAATATGTATATCTGGCACACAAGTCAGTAACAGAAAGTAATGTTGAATTATAGTCCAAAGTACTTGTTCTCGTTGTTGGTCTAAAATATTCTAAGTACCAGGTGTGTGACAAACAAGTATGGTAGATAGCAAGGTGACAGGTGTGTGAAAAACAAGTATGGTAGATGGCAACAGCAACACAAACAAGAAACCAGACAGCACATGCTAACACAGCTTAATTTGGCCTTCTCTATGTGCTCCTCTAGATATTGTCTCTTTTATCCCTCTCTTTTTTTTCTATTTTTTTGGGCTGTCGTTGTTTTTTGGAAAATTTTGACTTTTTCTTTTTATTTTTTTGATATTTTTCCTTCACTTAGGAGCACAAAAGAAGTAACCACAGAAAATATGAGCTTTAACAAGTGAAAGGCGTGGCCTGTGGAAATTTTAGAAGACGTGCTCAAAATCGACAAAAAGCTTGTGACCACGAAAAAGGATCTTGTGACCAGTTTTTGACCAAATTAAAATTTTCCAACCCTAGCAAAGCGGGAGATGGACGGATCTGAAATTTTTTTCTGATTGATTTTAATATATGGAACGTCGAAATCCGAGTTCGTATGCAAAAACTAAATCAGTTTTAAGAATTGGCTCCGAATTAGATGACAAAACAGAAACAATGTGCGCAAAATTAGTAACGGAAGCAAAGATTTGATGGAAACGATGGGAGAAAACACACGAACTAGACTCTGACATGACCTAACCAGCAACAAGACCTCGACCAGGACACAAACTCAACACGACGGACTCTAAAACTGAAATATGCAAAGGCTATGTCGTGGAAGGTTCTAGGACAGGAAAAAAAAGTATGGCACTGGACTATGGGACGAATGTGAAACACTCCAAACTAGAAGATAAATATGAACCTGATAGTATACCTTAGCTCTATTTACCACTTAATGGAAACGGGAATCCTGATCTTCCGTCAGGTAGTGATAACTATCGTTGTGGTGGAGAATGACACACCGATCCGGCTTCAAATCGAAAGATCAAACCCTGCAATCTTAGCACCACAACTCTTCTAGTTATCAACCGAGACACGAATCCGGTTGACCTTGCCAAGAAGGCTAATCCTCTGCCTGCGCAATGAAGAACACAAGCAAGAACAAGAAAGAAAGCAACCAAATTGCAGATGAATGATTAATCTCACGAAGTTGGGGTCCCACAAAACGATGAATGACGAAACTATTCTTGACAGATTAATCTAAGCAAAACCCAAAAACCTAATGATGGCAGCGGCATATGATTGTAAAGGTCTTAGGGTCATCGCCTACCCTAGACGCACTGCCTAATGGGCCCAAACACGATACATGGTCCAACAGACCAAGAGACGGTGTCGCAGCACCCCGGTAGATTCTGGATGCTGACTTGTTTCGATGATTCCCATTGATTGTGAACGTATTTTGATGTGAGACCACTTGGATTGGATTCCTTATCAAATTATCTTTCCAACCATATGTGGATCGTCGAAAATGGAGTCCGGATGCGTCTTGGTGACCAATTTAAGGCAGACTAGTCCTGGAGGCTGAGGCAAACTCGAAATCATGTTGGACCGGGCCTCCGGTTTTTGTTGAACGTCCTTGCTAGTTATCAACGCCTCCACCTCTTCCTCTAAGTCCCTCATGACCCTCTCCAATGTTCCTAATCAAGATAACATCATTAGGTAGTAGTCTATTCTCAAAAGTATGAAAAGGATCGCTTAAGAACGAGCTCACCTCTAAATTGAGTTGACACATTCGAGCTTGGGTCATTGGACCTTGCATGACGGTTGAAGGATCAGCGGGTACGTCTAAAGGAGTGATGTCCTCATCACTTCCCGCCCTACCTCCTCTCCGCTCTCTTTCACTGACCAATGGGTCCCAGTCGTCAGTGCTACCTCCCCTTCCCTACCTTTGGTCGGAGTCGAATGAGACTCTACAAGCCACCACTGGGGAGTCCGCGCTATCCATGCCACCGCACCTTGCCATGCGGACCAAGCCTCATGGCCCCCATATATAGTAGGCCATGTCCATCGCATCCACCCGAAGCACCCGCCGCCCATCTAACCCGTAATCGAGCTGCTAAGCCATCCTGTGCCCTAGCGCCGCCGCCCAAATCTAGCTGAGAAGAAGCCACCGTCGCCGCGTTGCTTAGCTACTCCTCTGTCACAGTTAGAGCATCCCCGAGCTTCGTGTAGAGTTCTCGAACCCGCAGAGCCCTTTATCTCCCTCTTTCTCGCTCTGTTTTGGCCCACACCACGTCGTCGTCGCTCCACCACCGCCATTGCTCACAGCCAGCCACCTCTACTCGATCTTAGCCACCATAGATTGCAGAGTCGAGTTCACCGTGGCCCTATCTAGCTCCCAGTGCTAACCCCAAGCCAATCCAAGGTCGGTACCCTCTTTCCCCAATTTCTCTGATGAGAAATCTATCTTCATCGGCGAAATCGCCGCCGCACCATCCTTGTTTCGGCCGGCCTATCCCCTCTCTCTCTTTCCCTTCTAATCTTAGCCGTCTGTTTCAGATCCAATGGTCCAGATCAATTGGTACCCCTTTGCCTTGCCTTTTGGCCAAAAAAACCGCTTGGATTTTTAATATAAAACTCGTTGTCCCTATAGTTTTGCTAAAGACCCCCTGCTTTTTATGAAATAATACCCGTAGTCCTTGGGCAGATTTAAAATTGGATTTTATTTATTTTAAATTCGAAAATCAAGTTCCATCTATTTATAAAATTGTCACTACCTTCGGTAGGCCATAAAATCTCCATTTTAACTCTGATTTGATCCATTCAAGTTAGTGTTAGATTCGTAATTGCGTAATCTACATGTTCAAGCTACTGTTAAATATATTTTCAACTTTTAAAATTAGAGGTTAGATTTAATCTATTATTTTATTAAAGGAAATCTTGTTTAGTTCATAACTTTTTCGTTACAGCTCTAATTAGAGTGTTTTTTCACGTCTGTGTGTTCGTAGTAACATGTAGAACATCTTTAAAACCTTTTTACTTGTTGTTTATTATGTTTGGTGTACTGTTTTGATTTAGTTCTATTGTTTGCTTCGCTGCAATTCCTTTTCTGTAAGCATAGCAAACTAAAACAACTGGTTGACAGTGTTAAATTCTTTATAATTAACAATGTCCTGAATCTCACGCCTCAAACCCAAATAAAAATGACAAATGGAATCTTCGTTCCCCTCCACAACACTACAATGCATCAATCCCCACTACTAACTTCTGACCCTTATACCATGCTTTTTTGTCGCAACGGCATGGTTTCGTTGCAACAAGTGTTGTTATCACAACGATTTTCACTTTTGGTTGCGATAGATTGTTTTTTTGCCATGAAGATTGTTTTGTGGCCATAAGTGTGGAGATCGTTGCAAAAAGTAAGTGTTATCGCAACAAATTATTGAACGGTTGCAATAAGTGATTAATGTTGCCATGATTTGATTTGCTTTGCGGGCAAGTTTATTTTCGTTGCAATACTAAGGTGATATTGCAACTCTTTATTTTATGGTTGCAATAGCCCATCTATATCGCCACAAATATGTTCTGTTGTATATAATAGTCACTTTTGTTGCAAAAAATTGGTACATATAGCAACGAAAAAAATAGTTCGTTGCAATCACTAAGGTTGCAACGATTATGGTTTCGTTGTATGTAGCAGTTTCGTTCATTGCAAAAAGGTTATAATATAGCAATGAAAAATTACATTGTTGCAATACCTAAGCCTTTCCACTTTAATGGTTGCATAATTTTTTTTTAAAAAATGACAACAATATGGGTTTCGAACCTGAGACCTCTTGGTCTTAAAAGTAAGCTCCTACCACTAGGCTACGTCTATGTTTGTGTTAGTAATAGTGAAAGTTCCCTATATTAATTAATGTTGAGCAGTTATATTGGAAAAAGGATCTAATCTAAATTTACATATCACGTAGAGGTCGCGGCTTGTAGCTCCTATCGTGGCTCCTTCTCTCCCACGGCCTCTCTTCTTCCCCCACGCGCTGTCTCCTTGCGAAGAACATGGTGGAGCCCCCCCCCCTGATCCCTACAGCCAACACTAGCAGCTAGCGTGGTCAAGGCCTCCCTGAAGCCTTTATCGTCGCGGCGCCCCTTCCCTACGGCTGTAGTCGTCATGGCCCTTGAATTCCCTGCAGCGACTACGGCATATTGGTGCCCTAGTTCCTTCCTGATCATCGACGAGATAAGGAGAGCGAGCACCGTCCGGTCCTTCCTTGGCGTGCAAGATAGTCTCTTGTGTTGCAAAAAGATTGTACATATAGCAACTAAAGACTAAATCGTTGCAATACCTAAGGGCGCGTTTGGTTACCTACATATGCCGCGGCTAGGCTCCACGGATGCAGCTCTGAGCGTTTGGTTGACTGGTTGGAGGTTGGGGCCTGTCCCATGCGGTGCAAGATTCCCTCGTGGGCCAGGCTCAACTCATACGCCAAAAATCCTCGTTCCTCCGTGGCCAGGCTCGCGCGAGCACAGCAAGCATGCAAACGGGACATGTCAGTGAGACAGCCGATGCTAACATGCAGTGAACCAAACGAAATCTCTGAACAGCCAGGCTCTGTGAGTACGATAACCAAACACCAGCCATGTGCATGCGCTCGCCCTGGCTACCTGCAGCCTAGCTGCCTAGGTACAGCCTGGCTCATCTGAGAAGCTAACCAAACGCGCCCTAAGGTTCTTGAGCACAATGGTTAAGTAAAAAAAAATCAACACCAGGATTCGAACCTGGGACTTTAGAGTCCTGAAGACTTGTGCTTACCACTACACCATATATGTGTTTGTGTCATTGGTAGTCAAAGGAACATATACAAAATACAAAATAACGTAGAACCCGTTATGTATTGAAATAGGATCGGATCTGGTATATAGCAGTATACGTATATGTGCACGATCGACTGTCGTATAGGCATCGTGGCTTTCTCTTTCCAAGGCGTCGTCGCAACTGGCTCTGTCCCCAGGCGTCGTCGCGCGTTGCCTCTCCCTGCAGCCGCTGGTGTCCCTGTCGCTGGTGCTGCTGGGTTGCTCGTGTCCTCACCGCTCTACGCGACCTTGTCGACAGCTAGACACTTAGCCGAAAGCCACGTCTACACGAGTACGTCGACGCGAGTGATGAGTACGTCGACGCGAGTATGTCGACGCGAGTCGTCGAGTTCACACATCAATCAGGTGCTCTAGTTCAATCTATGTTTGACAAATTGCTCCCAAGTTCCTTTGTTAATCTTGATGTATCATCTATGGCAATTATATATTTAATCAATATCCAATTATCTTTACCTCCAATTTTTATTCTTCAGAGTGCATACGTGTAGTTAGGGCATTGTGTTATGAGAGTTGAGACTATTTATTAGGGGATAATCATTATATCAAGTTCTCAACTAGGTAATTTATTGAATTTTGATTTTAATGTTGAATCTAGTACAACATATTTTTTCATGTTCCTTTTTTAAGATAATATTTGTAATTTGTTTGATAAAAATTCCCTTTCGATGCATTAAAGTTTATTTTTTATATTATATAGTAATATAGTAAAGGGCTCATTTTTTTAAGCTTCCCTGCAGCGAAAAATTGAATCGTTGCAATAGCTACGAAAAATTGAATTGTTGCAATAGCTAAGGCCGGGTCACATGATCAAATGTCATCAAAATGTAAAAAAGAGAGTAAAAATGGAGCATAGGTAGGACTTGAACTCGACACCCTTCCATCTTGAAGCAGTAGACTTACGACTAGATTATGTTAGATCTTATGTTAGTACATGCATAGTAAAATTTTTATATTTTAAATTAACAACGAGTACAATTAAGAAATGATAAAAACAGACTAAAAAAGTGTAAAATAGCAAAAAAAAAGGAATTGGTTGGACTCGAACTAACGACACCTCTTTCTTGAAAGGTCGACTTACCACAACACTACGTTGGTATTTGTGTTTGTTCATGCTCACAAAGTTCTTTGTAAGTTAAATTAACTATTAAAACTATTGGAAGATGACAAAAAGAACAAAAAAATGTTGACTATGGGGTTTGAGCCTCAAACCCATCGCTCAAACACCAAGCATGGCCACCACTACACTATGCAAAGTAAATAGTTTGTATAATATGTTAACCATGGAAATATATAGCCTGTTCGTTTGGCTGTGGCTTGTCGTAAACGATCGTAAATTTCTAGCTGGAACAATATTTTTCTCTCACACAAACCAGCCAACAGTACTTCTTTACGAACCAGCAACGATACGAACCAGCCAACCGAACAAGCCGATAGTCTAATAATATCTATAATTGGTTTAAAATTGTTCAAACTTGCATGACAATATGTACTTTTTTGTGTATAATCATTAAAAATTTTAAATATAACAAAGCATATTACACATTCTTCACAAATAAACACATCTCCAACATAGTAATAGTAATTGTATAAGAGATGTATCTATTTGTGAATAATATATAGTTCGACTGTACTAAAATGAATGGAATTTTTTATGACAACCTTATGGACCCAAAATATGTCGTCATGCCATTTTGTAGAGTTTCCTAACCATATTTAGATATTATTACAGTTATTTTATGGAATTACCATATAATAATCATAATAATATCTAAATTTGGTTAGAAACTCTACAAACTTGCATGACAACATGTTTTTGGTGTATAGTCATTCAAAAAAACTTCAAATGATTTTAAAAAAGAAGTACTGCACACTTTATTAAAAGGAACTAAAATTTATATGGAATAGTTATGGGCCCAAAATATGTTGCCATGTCATTCCACTCTTTAAATTTGTTATTTGTTATTGGCCCCGTTCGCTTCGCTGAAAAAATAAGCCGAAACACTATTTCTGCTGATTTGTTGTGAGAGAAAAACACTATTTTGGCTGAAAAATAAGCTGAAAAATATGGATTATAAGACAAGCAAACAAGACCATTATTGCAGTTTTAGTCGACATATACCAAGTGCACATGAACAAAGAAAAGGAACAAAAAGAAAAATACGCCACAGGAGCTCGAACCAAAGCCTATACATCCACAAATAATAGATTTCACTTTGCGCTCTGGTTTGAAGTTGAACACCTCACGTAAAATTTGAACTCATATGCTGCTCAAATTTTGACAAAAACCTTACATTTACTACGAGCTATGAAAATATGAGGTTTAAAGAATTTAAAAATGATTGACTATTATTTATAGTTTAAAAGAACTTTTGTGTGCCTATCCAAACAAATTTCAAATTGAATTGTGCATACCTCAAATAAGATGGATGAAAAATATACTTAGGCTCGTATGGTTCACTAAATCATAAAATCATTTATCATGGAGATAGATGAAAAATCCAATTGTTGTGTTGGGATAATTGGACCTTCTGTCTCCAGGTTACCACAAAATAACTCTAATAATGCCTAAAAGTGGTCTAGAAAATCTAGGAATTTGCATGGAATCATGTTTTGGGTGTATATGCTTCATGTAAAAATTCAAATGATTTTAATAGAGGGAGTCTATACATTGTACACGAAAATGATTTTAAACCTAATTCAATGTTACTCAAGTCAAACTTTGAAGCTTGCACGCCTCACATCAAATTCGAACTCAAATGGACCTCAAATTTTGACAAAACCTTATATTTACTACAAGTTAAGGAAATATGAGGTTTCGGAAATTTAAAAAAATGATTCACTATTTTCTACAGTTTAAACGAATTTATGTGTGTCTACTAAACAAATTCTAAATTGAACTATGTGTACCCCTAATATATTTGGTGTTACTTCAAAATATATTTGGTGTATAATTATTAAAAAATTCAAATGATCTTAACAAAGAGATACTGCACATTATTTACAAATGGATGTCTCTTACATAGTAGAAGTAATATATGTAGATGTGTGCGAGATGTGTCTATTTGTGAACAATGTTGACTCCCACTTTATTAAAACAAACTGAATTTGTTTCACATAGTATGAAATACGAGGTACTACTCATTGTCGACAAAAGGATATCTCTTTCACATAGTAGGAGTAATATGTAACTGTGTGAAAGATGTGTTCGTTTGTGAATTAGGCTACCACTTTGTTAAAATAAATTAAAATTTTGACAAAAAGCTTATGGACCCAAAATATGTTGCCATGCTAGGCCTTAGAATTTCCTAACCATATTAAGATATTATTAGAATTATTTTGTGGAATTACATTAAAATGATCGTAATAATATCTATGTTTGGTTAGAGAGCTTTTCAAACTTGCATAACAACATGTTTTCGTGTATAATTATTTAAAAAATTCAAATGATTTTTTTTGGAAAAATTGATCTGCCAAATCGCGTGTATGGGCACAAAACTGAACCTAAAATTCCCACTTCCCGCCATCCAGAACGAGTGTGCCCGCGGACTCCGCTAAAAAATTGCAACATGTGCGGGCTCCCTCTCACATCCGCATTGCTGTAAAACTAATAATAATAAAAAACGGTTGGGCAAAAAAGAAAAGGAGAAAAGAAAACTAAACAGGCCGTTCACTGGACACAAGGCCAAGCGCGGGAGGAAAAATTTTGATCCACCAAAAACGTGCCCAATCTTGGGCTAAATTCGCTGGACCTATATAAACGAGAGGCTCAATTCTCTGCGTTAGGGTTCTTTCATTTTCCAATCGGCCGCCAGCCCGCTCCCCGCTACAGCTGGTTCCGGCGCCGCCGCGCCGCGCTTCCGTCCGAGTGGCCCGACCTCCCCCGTTCGTTGGTCCTCCACTCTGTGAAGCTGTGCCCCTACACTCCATGAAGGTGAAAAGACTAGAGATTGGGAGCGAACCTGTGTGCCGCGCACCGTCCCGTCGCGGCCGCCAGCAACCTGTGCTGCGCCGGCGCCGGCTGCAGTGACGCCTCTCCAACCTCCGACCGTGCCAGCCCTAAGGTACTAATCCATTCTCTTCCTCCCACTCCCTCCGTGGCTGGATTTAAGGTTTTTCGACGGAGATGCATTTGCTTTCTTGGAAATTTCCAATGTGCGTGATTCTCCAATCTTCATGTTAGGTGTTGTGCTTAGTAGCTTTGCTAATGTAAATTGTTGCCTATCCTATACTTGAATAACAACAGCTCGTTTGTCCAAAAACAGCAAATGCTCACTAGAAATAGAAATATATATATATGTCTACACTATCATCGTCAATCTCGAAACACCAGCTCGCACACATAGAGTAGATGTGATTTGTGAATTTCTACCCCAACGTTAGTTTTTGCTTCCAACTAGCTTATAGTGTTGTCACCTAGGCTTAAGATCAATTTCTTTGAACTTGTTCGCTGGTGTTAGCAGTAGCTCTTGCATTCTTTTGATCTAGCTTGATAATTAATTTCACATGTTTAACTAGATCTCTTATTAGTAAGATTATTTGTGAATTGCTTAATCTGTGCCTATTGCCATTCAATTGGTTGTATCTTTGTTTTCATGGAAATCAAGAGTTATTGCTTCAAACGTTTGTCTTCTGAAAATTAATTAGTATGCACTTTCTATACAATTGTCTGAATTGCAATGTGGTGATCATGATGCACTGTTTATTATTTCTAACAGTCCTAAAGTTTACCTTTAATCTCTTGACTTGATATAAGTTGTGAACCACCTTTAATGTCAACTCAACTAGAACCATGTTGTATCTAAAATTTTGTACATTCTACGCATGAATGACTTTATTACCCAATTTACTAATATCACAATCTTATTCTTTTGGTGAGTAGGTGGACGACAAATGTTGACTAGAAGGCAAGGAATCTAGCAAGAACACAGCTGAGATCATGACTGGTTGTGCTGTCGGAAAGTCTGCAAATGCTGTAGAGATGTTAGGAAGTGTTGTAATGTTCCAAGTTGACCGCGCGTCGGTCTAATAACCTCCCGTCTCCAGACCGCGCGTATCCCTCCCCCTCCCCCAATTAGATCGCGATCCGTCTCCCAGGACCGCGTGAGGGCCATGACGCTGCCGCCTACGCCACCTCGGTCCAGGACGCCCCCGACATCGCCTTCGTTGAGGATGCCACTGGCAACGCCTTCAGGCAGGACGGCGCTTCGTTCGCAGGGCATCAGCGCCAGCACAGACTCCACCGCCTTGGGTACCCATCGCCATCGATATACTGAGGCCACCCTCGAAGTAGAAGATGATCTTGGGTTCTCTTCTCCATATGTCCCCAGGTGCAATGATTACTTAATCTAGGTTTTTTGTTTATGTGATTTCATACTTATTTGTTTTTCAATATAAAGATATGTGTCTATCGCAGCCTTGAAATTAATCTGTCAAGCTCTTGAATGTTGGTAAATGCAAATATATGTTACTGCATCTACAGTTAAGTCAAATTCATTGAAGATCTAACTATCCAATCATCCAATGTGTTAGAACACAGGTTTAATATTTTCTTCATAAAAACAAATTTCTGACTTACTGGTTCTGTCTCTTCTGGATGGTCTACTATAACATTATTATTATATATTACTACTGCTGCCTCCAGTAAAAAAAGATGTTTAAGAAAAGGCAATTACTTGCTCGGTATTTGTTTTGCTTGTCTAAAATTACAGAAAGTAAACATGTCTGTTTCGATTCAGGAATACAAAGTCTGAGATCGTTTTCTATGCTTGGGTGAATCACATGGCCAAGCACTGTGTCTGTATATATATTGTTGTAGACTATATAATACAATCACATGGTGAGCTATTTTGAGCTGCGTATGGCTGAATAACATATTTTGGAGAGGAGTGATGTGCTTATGTAGTACTGGATGGGAGTGTCCCCTGAATTTTGCATTATGATGAAGGAAGTATGCAAACAGACATTAGGTATAGCATTTGCTCTTGTATAAAAACAATTAATCCTGTATAAGAATAGTGTTATTTCCTATAAGAAAAAACATTGGCTATCTCTTGCCTAGATTGGAATCTTCGGTTAACAGGCTAAGCAAGGCATCCAGAAGAATTGACTATGGCAGGAGTCCAAAGTGCTGCCAAGTAGAGAGCTCATAATAATAGAGAAAAAATGTTCCTGTATTATGATTGCCAATAAAGTATATTTTATGATGATATCAAACTTTTCTTACTACTCACTTTCTAATTTTTAAATGAAACACTTAACATGGTTTTTAAATGGAGTAATATTAATAGTGTTGCTTTTTTCTGTTTGACGTAGCTTCTTATGTGATCACACTATTAAATATGTAAACAGAAAAGGTTGAATATTCTACCAAAATACCAAACTACAAACACTTCTGTTCAGTGTTGCTTTTCCAGATTGGGTGAATAAGGTAACAACAATTCATAGGGCTTTCCATTTTTTAAAATGTTTTTTAGTATTCATGTGAATTTCCATTGTATTTTTGAATAATTGTAGTCCTCTATGAGATTTCTGAAACTTGACTGGAAAACAGAACATCTTGTCAATAATGAGAAATTGAAGGATGGTGCATCTGCTATGCATCTTGCTCTTCCCTGTAATAAGGCAGCAAGGGCTCAATATTTTTCAGATATCATCTGATCCTATAGCCAGTATGTACTGGCTGAGGTTGATGGGCTCAAATGCTAATCATTCACCATTTGCCACTTTACCACTCCTTGATTAGGTATGCGCAAGACCAGAGACTTAATTCCTAGTGCCTAACTTCTGTTTTTTGCCAGTGTTTTCAAGCTTAAGTGTGGTCCCTTTACTCTGTTCTCTTTTTATTATTCAATTCAGTAGCATGATGGTAGGGGAAATGGGGTGTATGACAATGCTTGGATAGGTAACCATGATTATTAGTGGCTAATGCCTATTGCTAGGCTGAATTTCTCTATGCCAAGTAGCTTCTGGTAACCATGACATTAAGTTGTAGCTGTCACACTCGCACCTGCACCAATTGCTACACATCGCCGACCTCCAGCTCTCCCCTGTCTCTCTATTTGCAGTTATGAATTTTGAAAGTAGCCGGTCAGGTTTTGACCTTGGTCTGGACAGCAGTGGGTGTTTGTGTTTTTTGACCATGATAACTGCAGAATCTTATTTAACAAATAACTACAAAGATGTAGAGAATTTCATGGGCTTTCCGTATTGTTAAAGAATATAATTTTTCGTTGTCTACAACTCAAGTTATGATTTTTCTAATCAACTAAACTGTTGCTGTCTTAAAAATTCAGAGAAGGCAGCTGCTACTGTAACATATGCAACGCCTTTAGGCAGGATTGCAGTAGAACTTCAACTATGCAAAAGCTTGGTTGATGGCTTTTGTATATGAAAATAGAAATTAGAACCATTTTATATTTTCATCTCTTTACATTTGTGCAAAATTTAGTAAACTTAATATTGTTCTAATATCCCAATCATATTCTTTTGGCAGTAGGTGGACAAGGTTTCAGTGGGAGGCTCATAATCAAGCAAGGACATAGCCGAGGAGATGACATGTTGGGCTGCTAGGAATTTCTCAAGTGCTGCATAGATGTTAGGAAGTTTGTAAAAAGTTGTCAAATAATGAGTTAATTGTACACTCGTCTATGATTTTAGCTACTATTTCATGGGTTTGGCAACATATTGAATGATTAATTATAATTAATATATGTGGGTGCAATTGCTTTTGATATGATTCATTGATTTGCAATGATGATTTATTAAACCAAAATTAAATGTTACTAGCGTTGCAATAAAAGCTATACCTATGAGCCATGATGCGTGGCAATATGTTGTATGGCAACAGACTTATTTACGTTGCAAATAATACTATTGCCACGACATGACTATTGTTGCAATAACAATTAATCTTCCGCAATGAATAAAATTGCGTGGCAAATTCTACTGTTGCAACGGCACTGAGGTCATGGCAATAATGAACGGTATATTACAACGAATAAAATTACGTGGCAAATGATACTGTTGCAACGGCAACGCGGCCGTGGCAATAATGAACGGTATCTCGCAATGGATAAATTTGCGTGGCAAATGATACTATTGCCACGCCAAGACAAGCGTGGCAATAATGTATACTCTCTCGCAACGATTACATTTGCGTGGCAAATGATTTACTTGCCACGGCACAATGGTCGTGGCAACAACACCTTAAGCAACAAAATTATAGCGTGGCAACAAAAATCTATTGCCACACTATCGCTCGTTGTATTTACCACCTCTCGCTACGAAGACAAACATGGCAAGTGCTCGTATTGCCACGCCAATGAATGTTGCGATAACGTCCTATTGCAATGCTTGGCAACGTTGCAAGAAAATCTAACTCTTGCAACGCCAAACTAGCAACGGTTGCAAGTTCTTATTGCAACGTGACTTTTTGCAACCATTGCCAACGAACGCGATTTCGTGGTATGAACTACCTTTTGCAACAAAATTGGGCCTATTGCAACGTTTTCTTGTCGTTGCGCAAGGGTTAGAAGTTTGTAGTGCCCTTTTGGAGCTCACAATAGTAATCCTGTACAGATTTTTCTCCTTGTTCTAAACACATCAATTTCTTACGCAAGTCTCTATGATAAGAAGGAGGAACAAAAAGATCACACATAGCTATCTTAAGTTCTTCCCATGAATCGGGTAAAGCATCCTGTGCAGCTAGCCCATTCCACCAAATAATGGCAAAATCCTTAAACTCACTAGTAGCTTGTCGAACTCTATGATGCTCAGGCACAAGGTGAGCGCTAAACTTTTGTTCTACTGTTATCTCCTAATCAAGATATCCCTCAGCATCATAATGACCCGAAAAACATGGTATTGTGAACTTAATCTTAGCATAAGGATCATCGGGCACACGGTGATTATTACCTTGATGGTGGTGGACACCACCCATACCTGTCATGTTGCGGCGAAGATGTCGTCGTAATCTTGCTTGTCGGAAGGCTGCTCGATCTATGTTCCCAGCGGCATCATGCACCATGTCTTATGGCAAGAGACCATCAGTGTTGCTGCTAGAGACGTTATTGTTGTTGATCACCACTAAGGTTTCTAGCTCAGTAACCTTGTCGGTTAGCGTGGAAATTCGTTTGCTCAATCTCTCCATACTGTTGCCAATGTTGAGTTCAATGAGTGCATCAGTGACGACCTTCCTGACAGCCCCATTCATCCTTTTTTGGGCATCCTCCACAACAGCTTGTGGTTGCTCTTGGCTGACACACTCGTTGAAACCCTTAGGATTGTTATCTCTAGTCTAATCACCTCCTGCCATTGTAAACACAAAAATAGGAACAAACGGTGAAAGTTATCCCTACCAAATGACTACGTGGTTGCAGTGGTGTCACTTTTCACAACAAGTGGAAGCGTCTTACTAAGCTCTTACAAAGTTCTTATCAACGCAAGTAGTGGGCGATACAACCAGTGGCTGGTTCATGATACCTATGAGGCAGTGGTACCGAGATTGCAAGGCCCTTTTTCTGTACTAATCTGAAGAGTTTCTGGAGCTTGGAAGACACACAAAGAATAATATGTATATCTGGCACACAAGTCAGTAACAGAAAGTAATGTTGAATTATAGTCCAAAGTACTTGTTCTCGTTGTTGGTCTAAAATATTCTAAGTACCAGGTGTGTGACAAACAAGTATGGTAGATAGCAAGGTGACAGGTGTGTGAAAAACAAGTATGGTAGATGGCAACAGCAACACAAACAAGAAACCAGACAGCACATGCTAACACAGCTTAATTTGGCCTTCTCTATGTGCTCCTCTAGATATTGTCTCTTTTATCCCTCTCTTTTTTTTCTATTTTTTTGGGCTGTCGTTGTTTTTTGGAAAATTTTGACTTTTTCTTTTTATTTTTTTGATATTTTTCCTTCACTTAGGAGCACAAAAGAAGTAACCACAGAAAATATGAGCTTTAACAAGTGAAAGGCGTGGCCTGTGGAAATTTTAGAAGACGTGCTCAAAATCGACAAAAAGCTTGTGACCACGAAAAAGGATCTTGTGACCAGTTTTTGACCAAATTAAAATTTTCCAACCCTAGCAAAGCGGGAGATGGACGGATCTGAAATTTTTTTCTGATTGATTTTAATATATGGAACGTCGAAATCCGAGTTCGTATGCAAAAACTAAATCAGTTTTAAGAATTGGCTCCGAATTAGATGACAAAACAGAAACAATGTGCGCAAAATTAGTAACGGAAGCAAAGATTTGATGGAAACGATGGGAGAAAACACACGAACTAGACTCTGACATGACCTAACCAGCAACAAGACCTCGACCAGGACACAAACTCAACACGACGGACTCTAAAACTGAAATATGCAAAGGCTATGTCGTGGAAGGTTCTAGGACAGGAAAAAAAAGTATGGCACTGGACTATGGGACGAATGTGAAACACTCCAAACTAGAAGATAAATATGAACCTGATAGTATACCTTAGCTCTATTTACCACTTAATGGAAACGGGAATCCTGATCTTCCGTCAGGTAGTGATAACTATCGTTGTGGTGGAGAATGACACACCGATCCGGCTTCAAATCGAAAGATCAAACCCTGCAATCTTAGCACCACAACTCTTCTAGTTATCAACCGAGACACGAATCCGGTTGACCTTGCCAAGAAGGCTAATCCTCTGCCTGCGCAATGAAGAACACAAGCAAGAACAAGAAAGAAAGCAACCAAATTGCAGATGAATGATTAATCTCACGAAGTTGGGGTCCCACAAAACGATGAATGACGAAACTATTCTTGACAGATTAATCTAAGCAAAACCCAAAAACCTAATGATGGCAGCGGCATATGATTGTAAAGGTCTTAGGGTCATCGCCTACCCTAGACGCACTGCCTAATGGGCCCAAACACGATACATGGTCCAACAGACCAAGAGACGGTGTCGCAGCACCCCGGTAGATTCTGGATGCTGACTTGTTTCGATGATTCCCATTGATTGTGAACGTATTTTGATGTGAGACCACTTGGATTGGATTCCTTATCAAATTATCTTTCCAACCATATGTGGATCGTCGAAAATGGAGTCCGGATGCGTCTTGGTGACCAATTTAAGGCAGACTAGTCCTGGAGGCTGAGGCAAACTCGAAATCATGTTGGACCGGGCCTCCGGTTTTTGTTGAACGTCCTTGCTAGTTATCAACGCCTCCACCTCTTCCTCTAAGTCCCTCATGACCCTCTCCAATGTTCCTAATCAAGATAACATCATTAGGTAGTAGTCTATTCTCAAAAGTATGAAAAGGATCGCTTAAGAACGAGCTCACCTCTAAATTGAGTTGACACATTCGAGCTTGGGTCATTGGACCTTGCATGACGGTTGAAGGATCAGCGGGTACGTCTAAAGGAGTGATGTCCTCATCACTTCCCGCCCTACCTCCTCTCCGCTCTCTTTCACTGACCAATGGGTCCCAGTCGTCAGTGCTACCTCCCCTTCCCTACCTTTGGTCGGAGTCGAATGAGACTCTACAAGCCACCACTGGGGAGTCCGCGCTATCCATGCCACCGCACCTTGCCATGCGGACCAAGCCTCATGGCCCCCATATATAGTAGGCCATGTCCATCGCATCCACCCGAAGCACCCGCCGCCCATCTAACCCGTAATCGAGCTGCTAAGCCATCCTGTGCCCTAGCGCCGCCGCCCAAATCTAGCTGAGAAGAAGCCACCGTCGCCGCGTTGCTTAGCTACTCCTCTGTCACAGTTAGAGCATCCCCGAGCTTCGTGTAGAGTTCTCGAACCCGCAGAGCCCTTTATCTCCCTCTTTCTCGCTCTGTTTTGGCCCACACCACGTCGTCGTCGCTCCACCACCGCCATTGCTCACAGCCAGCCACCTCTACTCGATCTTAGCCACCATAGATTGCAGAGTCGAGTTCACCGTGGCCCTATCTAGCTCCCAGTGCTAACCCCAAGCCAATCCAAGGTCGGTACCCTCTTTCCCCAATTTCTCTGATGAGAAATCTATCTTCATCGGCGAAATCGCCGCCGCACCATCCTTGTTTCGGCCGGCCTATCCCCTCTCTCTCTTTCCCTTCTAATCTTAGCCGTCTGTTTCAGATCCAATGGTCCAGATCAATTGGTACCCCTTTGCCTTGCCTTTTGGCCAAAAAAACCGCTTGGATTTTTAATATAAAACTCGTTGTCCCTATAGTTTTGCTAAAGACCCCCTGCTTTTTATGAAATAATACCCGTAGTCCTTGGGCAGATTTAAAATTGGATTTTATTTATTTTAAATTCGAAAATCAAGTTCCATCTATTTATAAAATTGTCACTACCTTCGGTAGGCCATAAAATCTCCATTTTAACTCTGATTTGATCCATTCAAGTTAGTGTTAGATTCGTAATTGCGTAATCTACATGTTCAAGCTACTGTTAAATATATTTTCAACTTTTAAAATTAGAGGTTAGATTTAATCTATTATTTTATTAAAGGAAATCTTGTTTAGTTCATAACTTTTTCGTTACAGCTCTAATTAGAGTGTTTTTTCACGTCTGTGTGTTCGTAGTAACATGTAGAACATCTTTAAAACCTTTTTACTTGTTGTTTATTATGTTTGGTGTACTGTTTTGATTTAGTTCTATTGTTTGCTTCGTGTATGATTGCATGGATGCTTGTGTGGTGCTTTATGATCCTGTCCTAGTTGGTGAGCTTTACGTGTTGATCAAGAAGGAGTTCCTTTGAAGCTTTGGACTAGAAGAAGGATCAGAGTTTAAGGCAAGTATAGCATGTGATCATTCTTATTAGTCCTATTCACCTTTAATCATTTAATTCATACTGCATATGTCTACCTTGACTATCACTAAGGATTTCCTAGTACTTTGTTACCCTATACCATGATTCCTATGGGTTATTACATTGGGTAGTATGTTGCTAGTGCTCAATTAAAGATCATGATCTTGTAACTTGACTAATGGTATATGCAATAAACACTAAAAGATGCTTTTTAGCAACATGGAATCAGGGGGCTAGAGCATTAGGCTATTTTTATGGTGCTCTAGATTCCTCTCCCTAAGGACTTATTTATAAGTGATCATCCAAGACTTATAGTACAACTATAAGGGCTATATGGCTCTGGCTTTAGCTCAGTATGATGACCTTTTCTAGCTTGTTAGTGGTTACCTTTATTGACGTAAGAATGGCTTCACGAATAGGGTATAGTGCAGCCTCTGTCCCCTTATGTATAGGCTGCGCGTCATTGTGCCATCGGGAAGGGGGGCTCTACATCTATTTGCCGAGTGAATCTAATGGCCCTAACTTGTTAGACAAACCTTTAAAAGACTTCATAGTGAACCCTACCGACCTTCCTTGGAAGTGGGTCAAGAGATTAGCTACCTCAGACAAAAGGGTAAATCATGACTCACAGTGAAAGTGTACAACCTCCGCAGAGTGTAAAACTGGTATATCAGCCGTGCTCATGGTCACTGAGTGGCCTTGGACCCTTACGGAATATATGATGATCATAGATGATATTGACGATGAAGATGCTCACTAATGGTTACTGTTTACGCTATTCATTATTCATGTTTACCTGATCATGTGTTTATATGGGCTTATGAATAAACTTGTTGCCACCCAATTGCTAAAAGATGACTCATTAAAAGGAAACCAGTATCAGCCTTTTGAGCCTCATGAACCCCATGTTATATTTGTTGAGTACGACATGTACTTACGCTTGCTTTACTTTTTAAATCTTTGGAAAAATCTCGGATAGGGTACTAGATTGCTAGTCTGGAGGAGTTAGGCTTGTGATCAACCAGTCAGTTATTCCTGTGGATTGGAGTCTTCACCCGAAGATCAGGAGTTGTCTTTCCGCTGTTTGCTGTCTAAGGTTATATCCTTTATACTAAGTACTGTTATATATTGAGCATTCTCTTTTGATATTACCCTTATTTGTAGCTATATGTGATATTTGACTTCCTGATCTCACATATGGTGCGTATCTGATTTTGTTCTTAAAACCAGGTGCTACAATAATCTAGAAGCAGATTTTTCTAGATTGAGCTTCTATAAAATTTGTGTTAAATTGGTTTAGAACCCTTGGAAGTTTTATATTGGCTTTATGTTTTCGTTGCATAGTTTCTATGTGAGTATTACATGGGATAGTAATCCTAAAGTATTACCAAGGCCAATATAAATAACCTAGAAAAACACATATGCTTGGAAAATTATGGGAAATAAATGAAACATGTATGAATATATAAGACCAATTTTTTTACTCTAGCACTGTCTTTAATGTACTGGTTCATTTACCTAGAGTAGCCTAAAGAAAAACCATTGCATGAGACTTGTTGGTATATTAGATATCTGAATTTGGGATTCATTTGTAACTTCCCTCAAGGGGAACTAATACCTTGCCTAGATGTATTTGCCAAACATGGTAATATAGGATTACAACACTAGTCGGGTCAACACAAGATCTGAAGTCGATGTGTTTGTTCCTTTCTCTCTGCTGCAGAACAAGCATGAGGTGTCATCCTGATTGAGGTTTGTTTTCAAACCAACATTTTATAACTTTAGGCTAATATACGATACATTCCCCTAGGCGACATAAAGTTGCTACAAAAATGCCAAAAGAACTAATATTCTGAGTTTTTCTCCTAATGAGTGCGAAAGCACAATACTTCTTTCCGATGAAGAATATTGTCTGTCCTTTCTTGGACTAGTGAAGCCCCGAAGTGCATATAAGGACACAGAATTAGGGTACCCATAGTCACTGAAATGACAATGGACATCATAGAGGGGGACCATTGTATTGTATATAAGGGAAGTAAGCCAAATGATATGGGTTCACCCATAAAGAACATCATCATTAAAGTGGCAGTTATGTGGCATGACTACTCTATGCGACAATATATCAGCTAGTAGCTTTGTATATATATCACATCCCACCTACTTATTAAGATCTACCTGCTAACTATCAGAAGATGAAAACGAAGTAAACAAGTTTGAATCCCACATCACAATGAGCACAAGCCAACTATTGATTATAGTAGTTATTCTAGGCTCTGAAAGGCCACATGGATGTTGGCAACTAAGCTGTTAGTGATATATTTCTTACATGTACATTTTACCTACAAAAGTTGTGCTATCAATTGAGAGTTTATCCCAAAAGGATATTGGCCCCCTGTTGCTCTTGCCAAGTAGCCATTTTTTTGCTTAAGTCAACGACTTTGCATTAAAATATTTTTCCTAGATAAATGAAAAATCTTGGTCTTATCTGTTCTATTTTTAAAGTTTCTCTTCATGATGAACAATGAATTGATCCAATCCATGCTTTATATAGAATTGTAATAAATATAATGACTCAATTTTTTCTATATGGTATGAGTAATTGGATCAAATTTGGGCAATAAAAAAAGAGCCAGACTATGAAATAATTCTACATCTAAAATTTCTGCTTGGTAACCATAGCTAAATGCCATATTCTTGCTATCATACTTATGCACACCAAGCTCAACGTGCCTGAAAGCACAATGCCACCATTATTGTCTTTTCTCATGCATATGACCTAGAAGGTCGTATCCGTAATGGACAGGTTGATTACCAATTATACAATAGTTGGTGAGCATTAGCCCTAGAAGAATTAATATGGCTAAATTATGGGTTACGTCAGTAACTACAGGTGTTAAGTCTAGAAGGCTGCATTTGCATTTGTTGAAACCAAGAACATGCAGAGCAATAATTTATAATCCACCATAAGTTATGGACTCAACACGAAGTTGAGGATACTCCTCCTATAGTAGGAAATACATGCAGTATTCATGCAACTGCATTAATAAAGTCCAAGCTCACTGCATACAAAAATAGTAATAGACCCCCTAATATTTTCCAAATGAATCACCACTAAAGCATACATATACACTACTAGAAGTTGGTGAATGGGGAGTTTTAGTATGCTATTAAATATCTCAACATTAGGGGGAGATGAATGCCCATTTTATGGAATGCCTTGATACTTATAAATCAAAATGCACAAATCCAAACTAAACTAGTTGTTTAGTTACACTCCTCTATTTCTATAGTATGGAGTTATGCTGGATAGCGATTTGTATTGATGAGGAGCAACCAGATTGGCTAAAGTCTAAATGAATGCTTCTACCCGAAGTAGATGTGGATATACCCGGGATTAATTTCATATCCATTTGACCTTGGTATTTTTGATCAATTATGCAGGGGTGCCGACAAATAAGATCTGGTGGCCTAAGTCATAGGCATATGCTCATGAAGCAAGCTCACATTATATGTGATAAAACTCCTCTCATACTCTTGTAGAAAAATCACCCTACTGGTGAGTTACCTCAAGATGAGGTTCATCCTGAAGATGAAAATCTTAGCAATGTGTGCATACTATAAAGCTAGGAATACGGAACAATATTGGATCTATCGCTTTGGGAATAACGAAGATCATTATTAAGATGTTTAAAGTTGGAAAATATGTGTCGACACTTGTTTGCCTCTATAATTGCTAAATGAGTCTCTTTGTGAGAACCCAGATCTGAAACAAAGTCCATGGCAAGAGTGTTTGAAGCTCTCGTATCGGGTTAAATGAAACATGCAATTGAGGTTGAACCAAAAATCGCTAAATGAACATCTTGAACCTGATGTTCGGATAATTATGGGTCATCGTTGAATAATGGGTGGTGAAAAGCGATGGTTCAAAAGGTCCTAATAGAGACCAGTTCTGGCATAAGTTTTATAAAATATGTTATGTTATATTGAATCTGGCTAATGGCATGAATCAAAATATGCAGTTATGGGATTATGAAAATCCATGAAGAGCAACATTGAAATCTCATACCAATATTGTCTTTAAGAGAAATGATCTCCCCATAAATATAACAACTCCCTAAAGGATTTTCCTTGAAGGAATATATGGTTATAAGTCTGAATGCACCAAAACAAGTGAATTCCGTGAAAGGAATAAAGATCCATATAAGACCCGAGAGATAAGAATGAAAAGAGGAACCAAAATGAACAAAGGTATACCATACAAGCACATGCGCATTTCATGAGCTTTTACTATGAATGTATATATACTTGTGATATAATGCGTTCTCCACCTGAAGTTTTGGAATAATTGAAGTATCCTCTGGAACCGATATGATATATTTTGATGTTACTACTAATACTTTCCCATTACGCTAGAAATACAGACTTGTGATGTCTTACTATGTATTAAAGATAAAGATTCTTGAAGAATCGAAAATCAATCCTAGGAGTCACCACTATTATGAATAGAGAAAATAATAATGATTATTGATCACATCTCGAAGATGCATGTCATTGTAACTTTAGAGTGCACAAATATGCATATTGATGAATGCATGATATAATATAATTAATTCTGCTCAGCATTATTCTCTATTCTCAATGTTCTTGAAGAACAGCGAGACAAACGTCATGAAGACTAAATGTTGTGAAAATCTTGCGATCTCACTTGCACTATCCATGTCTATGTTTATTTTCAAATAATGGTTAATGTCATGAGAATGATTGACCTCACCGATTGTTGTCATCAGGGGGAGTATTTACAAGAAATTGATCATCATTCACGAGATTTGAAAGCCTCAAACAATACCTAGAAGGTGTTATTCTAATGGTGACTTCCAAACTTCTATTGAAGGCTCTATCGTGACACCATTTATGAAAATGGGTTTATTGTCTATGTACACTTCATATTTTTACTTCATGAGTTCCAGAAGTAATATGAGGTTAAGATTATGAAATGATCCTTGTAATATATGCGATATACTTGTTAAGTCTCTATGTGCATATGCTTCCTGTAGAAGCGATCTTGGCATAGCGGGACAGGTTTGCAAGGTTCAGGGGGATAACTTCCTAGAATATTAACCCTTGATCAGAATTCTAGAGAATTCAAAATGATATGATCCAGAAGGTCACAATTTATCCTGAAGACATATGTTGTACTCTTTTCCTTGATGAGTTTTCCTAAAGTTTCTCATGTAAGGTTTTTAATGAGGTAACAATGTGCAAATGCATTAAGCGATAATATTGTACTCTTTCTCCATATTTTTTCCCATTGGAATTTTTTGGAGTTTTAATGAGGCATGTATTTGTCATGGTATTCGTTCTAGGGATAGTGTTAAAAATTTGTCAATTAGAGGATTAATGGGCTCATACCATATATGCCATAGTGGCTATCGTATATGCCCTGAAGGCATCTATATAAAGGAACTACATGTACATCAATATCGACTAATGAAGAGATGTATCCCCTCGTATACTTGTCTCCTGTGTGTTCTTCTATATTGTTCTTGTGGAATGGGAGAGGGAGATGGATTTATCTACAACCTCTAAGTGTCCCTTTCTTAGGATCGAGAATAGGAAAACAGATCTGGTAATCCGTAAATAGACCGATTCTCAACAAATGTTACCTCTGTATGTACACAGATATCTCTACACGTCGAACCAAACGACCGATGCTAGACACATATGTACGCCCTTTTTTTGAATAACGGCACACAAAAAATTGTCACACCGTGATAAATGAGCAACAGCACTAGACGCGCGCCGTGGTCCAAAGTTGAAACCATCCCCCATCTCTGTACCGGGCCAAAAGGTCCCATGCAAGGCGCCAGGCAGGGAGCAAGAGAGAGAGAGATCTGGACAAAACATTCAAGTGGGCACAGTAACATCACACTGATGCTACACAGAGCATGCCTTTATTTCCTTTATTTTCTTTGTGCTGTTGCCATCTTTTTTGCCCCCCATGCATCCCCCTCCCTCACTCCCTCTCTCTGTGTCTCCTGTGGCTGTCGTACTGCTGGTTACATTACACGGAGCAGAAGAGAAGGGCGGACAAAGCAAGAGCGAGAACGACGACAATGACATCAATGAGGGGACAGACCAACCGTGGACCACACTGCTAAAATGATTTTGCAATCTATTGCTTTATGATTGGGCTGCTTCTTCTTTTTGCCATCTTTTTCCACCATTTTACCCTTTCCTTTTGCTACGTGAAAAGGAGGAATGCTTTACGACAAACTTATCAGCTCAAATTGTACAAAATCCTCAGTCCTGCGTCTTCTTTTCTCTCTCTGAACAATCTCATGTATTTCTGTTTATCTTTGAAAAAATTGTACAAAATCCTAGGGATTTGGATCGATCCTAAACACCACCTATGTAAAAGGAGTCACAATTTTGTACAAAATCCTAGGGATTTGGAGGATGTAATGTACTTCCTCCATCTTAAATTATAAGACGTTTGACTTTTTTGACACCAACTTTTGACCACTCGTCTTATTCAAAAGTTTGTGTAAAATATCACTTCTTTTGTTGTGGCTTGCTTTATTAATAAAAGTTATTCAAGAATGACTTAAATTTGACTATGTTTGCACAAATTTTTTTGAATAAGACGAGTGGTCAAACTTGAAGTAAAAAAATCAAACGTCTTATAATTTGGGATGGGGGAAGTAGATATTGTTAATGAGTACTCTGTACTCTCTCCAGTAAAAATATATGTCACATTTGAATTTGCACTGTCTTCAAAGCATATCTATCTTAGACCATAAATTCTTACAGAACATATTCTTAAAATCCTTTAGGTTCATAATATTTTGTAAGTGTTTTTCAATACAATTGTAATAAGTTACATGTTTCCAAACCAAATAATTTTAAAGCTATATTGATGTTTGTAATTTTTACGGTTTAACCAAATAATGTTGCCCTGAACAACATGGTTTTGTGACAAGACGGAGTAGAGTACATTATTAACTCTGTTCCTTCAACAACCTTTCAATCCAAATCGTTGTCTTATTAAATGCACATTTGTTTTTTCCATCCTCGACTCATTTTCATCATCTGTTGAAGTATATCCGATATCACCATATTTTCCTATCTAGCTTTGCAGTCCAATAATATTTCAAGTTGCATATATAGTGGATACAAAACGGTATATATTTTGAACGGCTCTCCGATCCTTGGCAGTGTTAGGAATGATGTGGAAGGTGTTATATATAGATAACGTCGCGTATTGATAGACCAATGAACTTTCTTTGGCTAAACTTTGAGCACAATACCGCGTCAGCGGTTCTCAGCTACAGAAAATAGAACTATTACAATACAAGTAATGTTTTATTTTTTCATATAGAAAAATATGAAAAAAAACTAATTAAATATCTTGCTTGCATGTGCACCTATATATGAATTATGGGTGCCATATGCTTTTCAAATTTCTTTCAGAAAATCGGAAAACGCACCAAAATGGACAAATTAACTAAATAATTTTTTATCATTCCGTTTCACGGAATTATTATTTGTATGTCCATAATGTTCCAATAAACAATTTTGGGATATCTTCTTGTTCTGCAAATTAATCATCTTCTCCGGTGTCCTGTAGCTACACAGACTTATGTTTTCTAAGAGCCAATTTTACCACGAACACAGACTAACTAATAAGCATACCACAATAATTGTGATGCACTTTAATGTTGAACTAATAAATCGGTAGAGTAGCTGTAAAAGATTCAACTAACTTTACGAGCAAAATGGAAGAAACCAAAAGAAATAATAAGCATGCGCATTCATATGCATCACAAAACAAAAGAAATAATCATCTCGTCAGGTCAGATTTCCATTTTCCTTTCCTCATGCCAAATGATACATTAGTTAGTCACCCCAACTCATCATGAAATACATAATTAGGCTCCCTTCTCTAGCTTACCATCATGAAAACAATGATATATACCTTTGTTTTATATGACCACAACAAAAGACAAAATGTTAAAAACAACTAAGAAAAAAACCCAAAGGGAGCCTATGATCGATGCGATATTCGGACCAACACAAAACTAATATTATTCCACATTTTGTTTCATCACATTCCTAAATTCTTGATGATGCAAAGACCAATCAAGGTATCGTAAGCAGTATAGTTGAAGTGTTGAACTAATAATGTGCCATTCATGTGTCTAGCAAGCCCTGCTAGTCATGTTCCGCACCACCGTTCCAGTTTCGTCGCCCTAGCGTTAACTCCAGGCTAGGAGTAGGGCAGCTCATGTCATGGCTGCTGGGTGCCTGTTGCAAACCAACTGACACACAAGAAGGCTCCATATCCTGACCCAAATGGGCAATCATATTAGTATGGAGCTAGTGAGAGAGGTACAAACTGAAGAGAAACAAGAAGATCGTTAACATTGGTACCTCAAAAGTGGATGATACGCCAACTGAATGGCGGGTGTCTGCATTGCATGCACTTGGTGACAGCCATTGATCTCTGAAGAGAAGTTTGTTTGAAAATTTGTTACTACGGGTATAAATGCAAGGCTTCTTGCCGTTAGTAAATACACATATGTACTGTTGTATATATCAAAGTATCATATATACTGTTTTATTTGACATGCATGCTTTTAATTCAGAATAGTGAGGGACAGCAATAAACACAAAATACCTAGGGAGGAACATCAATAAACACAAAATACCTAGGTGGCCATATAGGTCTGGTCCAGCTCCTTAAGTTCTATCTAGGCAACAGGTCATCATTAAAAGGGCCGGGCTATAGTGTTGTGGTAGCTTGTACTACATCTTCGCATAAGAGTTTACTTGAAGCCGGAACTCTATCCATTATCTAAAAAACATGTTGGTGCACAATTGTTCTCTAACAGCTCCAACATCATGGGAACTAAAAAATTCCATCAGGATTGGGAAATTCGATTAAGCATAGATAGTTCCTCCAATAGAGCAGGAATAAATTTCTAATTGGAAGAAGATACTGTTTTTTATTCATGTCATCGTTTCTTTATCGTACTTGTATATGTATTTTTTTGATAGGTCGTACTTGTATATATAGATCATTAACATTTCGTTTCCATACATATAAATGTCATATTTGCAATTGATCGTCATATCCGATGTGACAACATCACTACTCCCTCTAGTTATATAACTAACTGCTATTTGGGTTATGTGTAGTCAATTCGTTTGAACTTTGAATGATAATGTACCTTTAAATGTATGTTTTAAATTCAAAATAGTATGTACACCTAAGTTGTCTTTGATGTAATTTTTTCAAAATACTATATAGCTTTCCATGAAGAAACCACACATGCTTCACCATCACCACACTACTGCAACTTACTACTACTAACCAAATTATGCAAAATAAAATTCTCCTATTCGCAAGTTCATTTGGAAAACATAATTTCCTCTATTATATTTATAATGTTGTAAGGAAAATGGACCCTAGGCCCATTTACTTTGGATTTTGGTGTTTGATGACCAACACAACCAAATTGGACTAATGAATTTGTAAGTAATTATTTTGTAGTTCAATAGGGTGCAAGGCGTGACTTGGACGAAGGCAACATGATGATCCCACGATCAACACCATAAGCAAGACTCTAGAAGCACAAGAGAAGACCCAAGATATCACGCAAAGTCCAAACACGAAGATGGGAACCAAGTCGGACGCAAGATCACGAAGAAACAAGTTCGGCAGAAGTGATCAGACGCGGCCCTATGAGGACCGGATGCGTCCGATCAGTTGCTCGGCATCAGCAGGCGTCAGCAGCAGTGACCGGACGTTGAGCGAGGCAGTGACCGAATGCACGAACTTCACTGTTCATTGTCAACGACAACGCCCTCAGCATGACCGGACGCGACGGTAGGACGACCGGACGCACCAAGAAGTAGCGTCCAATCATGTCCAGAAAGGTTCCAGAGCGGCGCTAGCGCGACCGGACGCATCCGATCGAGTGAGACCGGACTCGACCTAGAGTCCGATCAACGCGCGCGCTCCAATGGTCGGTAGGACTGGACGCGTTCGATCGGGACGTGATCAGCGTCTGGTCACTAGCAAAAAGTTAGGTCTCGGGGTCCAACGGCTAGTTATCACTTGTGGGGCTATAAATAGACCTCCCATCTGGCCATTTGAGGGATAGAGAACTGAGGAAACATACCAAGGGTGTTGATACACCACTTTAGTGATCTCCACTTGCATAGTGTTTAATGATACATTCGGTGATTAGCGTAGGTGCTTTGCGAAGTGCTTAGGTTAATTAGACCACCGCTTATGCGCTTGCTCTAGGTTTAGGCCTAGTGTTTAGTGAGGTTTGCACACCTCTTACCACTCGGTGCTTGCGTGCACCATTGTTATATATCGGAGGGCTTGTAGTCTTGCAAGATCACATAAACCGCGTTTGTGGTGTGGCCGCCACTATGTACCGAAGGGAACAAGGCCCGCGGCGGTTCGGCCGGAAGCTTGATAGTGAAGACGGCGGGGAGCGGTCAAGGAGAGGCTTGCCGGAAAGCATACTGGAGACCCACTTGCACGTGGGGAAGGTCCGGGGCTATCCACGGAGTTACTCGACCAGGAGCTTGGCCCTTACGAGGGATTCCTTTCGAGGGGCTCCAACGAGGACTAGGGGGAGCCTGCGTGCTTCTCGATGCCTCGGTAAAAATACCGGAGTCGTCGACGGAAGTTTACATATCTCTACCTTACTCTTTAGCTTCCGCATTTACATTGCAATCTTGGTTTGTGCTTTACTTTCCTAGCTTAGTGATAGGCTAGTTGATATGTTTGGAACCTAGGTTGCATAACTTCTTTTTGCGGTAGAGATAGCAACACACTAGCAAAATCGTAGTTGCACATTTAGATTACTTTCTTGCATAGGTTTGGACTAGGTAGAAAAAGAGGCCATAGTTTAGAGTTAGAGTTTTAAGTTGTCTAATTCACCCCCCTCTTAGACGTCACGGTCCCTTACAAATGTCATATTTTTTCATATGGATGCAAAAATACTCCCTCAAAATAAAAACAACTACTTAACAATGATTAAATGACCAAACCAGAATTATCTTGTCAGAAGTTTAGATTAATCATTTTTTAATTTACAATGTGACCAACACAATTCCAAAATATTGGACCAGTTATGTTATGTGTAAAATTCGAATTATGTGATGCCACTAATATCTTTGCAAAGTTTTTAAAGCCATCTAGACATTTTCATCCCAAATTCTAATTAATTTGTATCATTATTTTCTAAAAACAATTAGTATATATACAATAACCATGAATGCTAGCTACATTCCCAATATTTTTATTAGTTCTTCAATATTAATATTTTGTTCATTGCAATGTAAATCTTTTCAATGTAGTATTATGCAGTATACTAACCGTAGAGCTTGTTAAGGCAAGTAGGAGCATAGGATTAGTGTTTTAGAAGAAGCATATGAGCCCCGTTTGGCTTGCTGAAACTTGGCTGAATTGGCTGAAAAACACTGTTTTGGTTGAATTGCTGCGAGAGAAAAACATTGTTCCGACTGAAAAAACAAGCTGAATAGTACGAATTATAAGGTAAGCCGAACGGGGCCATGGTTACGTACTATCCCTGTGATTGAAGACTGTCTTTGCACACTTGGATATCTATAATCCGACCGCTAATATGTGTCCAGAAATATTCTTGTCTCTACGGGGAGCTTTAATTTAATATGCGGGGCGAGTGACTGGGCAGATTATTGTGGACATATACGTACAAATTCACCTGACGACCAAGCACTAGCTTTTTTCTGAACACTACTGACTTGTATCAGGCAAGCTAACAGCAAATATCATCGACCGTGGAACTGTAAAGGCTCACATGAAAGGCACGCAGGAGCTCATCGTAATAAGATCAGGAGACACACAGAGAGCTCGTCAGTTGTACCGTACCATAAGTAACATGCTTCTTTATTTTCCTCCCATTTTCTACTCAATGTAGGTATTAGGAACAAGAACATAACATTAGTACTTCTAGCTAGTGGCTGTAAGTTAATTTTTCATATAATTGGCAGCAATGTGAGAGGTGAAAGAGCACACTAATACTAGCTAGCTAACAAGATGCATAACAAGTTCTTAATTGACATCACATTTCTAGGTTGATGCATGCATGCAAAGTTTGTAAGAGGTCAAAGGCCGCAGGTCCCCCTGCAGATAGCTGCAGGGTGCAGTGACGCAGCGATAAGAAAAGGCAAAAGCTAGCAGCAGCCTCCTAGAGAGAAAGCAAGAGAAGAGGACAAGGCCAAATCCCAAGAATCTACAGTACTAGCACAGGCTCTCTAGCTCGGAGATGCTATTGATCTGATGCCATGCTGCTCATCAAGCCAAGGGCAGATCGATATCGCGCTGCTAGGCTCTATACTGCGCCGCGCGCATGTGTGTGTAGGGCCTAACATCTTTTGAGCTTTAGTGATCTTGTCATCAGATTGGTGGATTATCTCTTTTTGCTTGCTGACAACTACCACTTTATAAAAAGTCCAAAAACATAATAAAGTTGGGTTATTTGACTTGCTGACAACTCTTATTAGGCTAATTTCTACTCCTGTGTATCGTCCACGTCCCATGACAAGCCACGCACTTTCCGTATCATATCATCGATCAGGACGACGAAAAAAGACATACATATACCTTGACGATGAAGCACTGCGCGCCCTGCCGCCGTCAGAATCGTCGGCTGAAGAGCATTCGACGTCGCCGCCCGCATGGCTCGCCGCGCCCTCCGACGAGGCGGACCGGTGCCCCGTGAACGCCTGTGGGCTGACGTCCGGACCTGCTGAGGACGACGGAGCCCTCCGGGCACTCGAGAGGTCATCGTCGCCGGAGCAGCCACCGCCGTCCACAGGCCCTCCTAATCATACGTTAAGAATGAAATCACAGTTTGAATTTGGAGAGGAAGAACACATGCATTACAATTAAATAAAGCTTCCATATAATTGACGGAGAATGTGATGTGTGCAGTGGGGATGGATGGATGTAATTTGCTTACCTGATGAGGTTGCAGGCTTGTCAGTGCTCTTCACGGTCCTATACATCTGGAAAAGGAGCAGCAACAAAAGAATGACCAAGAAAGCAAAGCTGCAGACACACTATTTGCTTGCATTGAGAGGCAGAAGAGGTAAAAAAAAGGCGTAGTAAAGCACAGTGGATCATAAAGGGTCGTCGTTGCTCAAGAAATCGCAGCAAAACAGAGCAGCAGCCGGCCAGAAATGTCCAAAGGAAATTGGTAGCAATGGGGTTGCTTGGTTCTTCTCTCTCGTCAGTCCCCATGTTGCCTGGCTGAGCGCTCACTTCACTGCTTTGGGGATTGGGCGTCTTGCAGGAGCAGACACACGTTGCATTATTGTGCAATGATGGCACCTTTTCTTGCCCACACATCCAATCTCTCTCTCTCCCCCCCCACCCCCCCCGCCCCCTCTCTCTCTCGGCTCGCTCTAGCTATTACACTGAACTAGCTAGCTCCCCCCACTCCTCTCTCTAGGGATGCTGCCAGTTTCTTTGTTAGCTAGGCCTGGTTGACTTTGCAAATTTTTTTTAACTCGATGAATAGTACCATTTTCGTCTTATTTGATAAATATTGTCCAATCGGGGACCAACTAGGTTCAAAAGATTCATCTCGTGATTTCCAACTAAACTGTGTTCTCTCTGATTCAGCTTCACTCGGAGTCTGTGCCCTGGCAGGCACCTCATCAAGATTTGACCTCCTTGTACATGAGCCCCAACAAGAACAAGAACACAGACAGAATTAAAGAAGGAATCGCACGGTAGAAAGCAGAATTAAAGAACGAAGAGCTCCCAACAGAGCTCAGGCCGGAATTCAACCTGTAAATGGCTCTTCACATGCGCTAGCGTCAGATCCTTGACGTCCATCAGCTCGAGCACCGACTTGGGCGTCGCCCCTGTATGTTGTGTGCCGAGCCGAGACCGAGAGAGGCCGGCCGGGGAGAGGGAGCGAGATTAATCATCATATCATATCCCGCATGAAATGATCCAAGCAGATGTCCATGAAATGCATGGTTTTTGGGTGCTCTTCTGGAGCTGATCGAGGGAAGGAAGCCGAGGAATTAATGACTCACGCTCGTGGCCGCCGAGGAGCTCGACGGCGTGGACGAAACGCGTGTGCAGGCTGCTCGTCCACCGCATCCGCGGCGCACGCATGCCGCGCCGGGAAGCCGGGAGCCTCGGCATGTAGCGGGCCGCGGCCAGGCTGCCCAAGTACTGGTGCTGCCCGCCGCCGTAGCCGCGGAGCGTGTCGGCGAGAACGCCCTGGAGGTGGAGCCGCCCGGTGCTCGACAGCATCCGGTGGTACGCGGACGGCGGCGAGAGGTACGCCGCCGCCGCGGGCGCGGGGTCGGACGCCGAGGGCGCCACGGCGCCGGGGGACGTCGTCGTCGAGCGCAGGGACGGGGGCCAAGACGAGGAGTGGTAGGGATTGTTGTATAGCCCGGCGGCCTTCGGGTGGTGGTGGCCCTGGCGGTACTCGCCGCCGGCGCCTAGAAAAGGATGGGCAGCGCCGGCCCGCGGGCTGCTGTAGACGGGCACTCCGTTGATTGGCCTCACCGGCGCCGCCTCCGCCGCGGCGTCGAACGAAAGCCGCGGCACGGTCACCGGCACGAACGTTGCTGCCTCCGCGGTGGAGGAAGAGTAACTATTCGTCGCCGCTGGCGGCCGGAACCGCCACGGAAGGACGTCCCCAGCAGCCACCTCCTGCAGCCGCGGCGGCGGCGAGAGCGACAGCTCGGTCGACGCCGTGGATCCGTTCAGACGCCGCCACGGGTCCCCTCCGGCCGGCTGCTGCGCACCACGCCCAGCTCCTCCGGCGCCCTGCAGCCCTGGGGCGAGAGACGATGGCGACGCGGTGCTGCTCGGCAGGCTGATGTGCAGCGAAAGGTCCGGCGCCGACGCTGCACGCGCCTCCATAGATCGATGCCGCGCGCGCGCCCTCTCCCTTGGCTGCAGCAGCTAGCAGCTAGCAGTTAGCGTAAGGGATCGGCAGGATGGAGAAGGCAGTGAAGGTTATTCTTGGACTTGTTAGTGGCCGGGGGATGACGCTTATTTTGCTTGTGCTTTGTGTTTTTCTGGTGTGTGTGTGTGGTGCCGCTTTTTTGCGAGTTGCTATCGTAGCTAGCTAGAGGCAAGAATCAGTGCTTTCTCTCTCTTGTTCGTCCCCGACCCCTCTCTTTCTCCTGAGATGTCAAAGGAGATCGAGATGAGATATTAGGGCAGCCGAATTCAATTGGTTTCTTGTGTTGTCAACTTGTCTTGGTTAGGTTAGGGTATTAAAAGGCATGAGACATATGAGAAAGAGACTGATCAGACGAGTATAAATACACAGAGTGGGGAGAGAGATTATATATGTGCAGTGCAGCGACATGGGAGAGAATATGTCTACCAGATGAGGAGAAAATGGGAATTTTGCCCTTACGGGGAGTGGGCTTTGCTAGAATGCCCTTAAGTTTGTGGGTTTCGCCAGAATGCCCTTATGAAAGGTGTGTTTGACGCTATTTTGCCAGTTCGTGGTTTTTTCAACTTTGTAAATTTCTGACCCCATCTTTTTAACCTAGCGTGACCGTTTTACCCCTGTCTTCTTCTATCTTATCCTCTTGCACTATCGGAAACAGTAGAATTGCCGAGTGCCTGAGGATTTGCCGAGTGCATTTCATCGGGCACTCGGCAAACATCCTATTTACCGAGTATTTTTAATTCAACACTCGGCAAACAGATAGCGCTCGGCAAAACCCAACTTTGCCGAGTGCCTAATAAAAAACACTCGGCAAACTACAACGAAACACTCGGCAAACACGGACACTCGGTAAAGTAGAGGCACCTGCGCTGGGCGTGCGGTGGCCATGTGACGCCCGTTGGGTGCGCCACCCTGCCGTTATAACTTTACCGAGTGTCCGTTAGAGACACTCGGCAAAGACAAGGTTTGCCGAGTGTTTTTTATGGGCACTCAGTAAAATAATATTTTTTGCCGAGTGTTTCTTATTGGCACTCGGCAAAATAATGTTGTTGCCGAGTGTTTTTTATTGACACTCGATAAAATAATAATTTTTTTCCTCTCCTGCCCTCCAAACTTTTTCTACTCTCCACATACAACATGTGGTACTACATTTTAAAATTTGGTATATTTATCGATCTGTTTGCTATATTTAATTAATTTATTGTATTTAAAGAATTTTTTTGGTTTAAGTCAAATTTGAACTGCAAGTGATTCAAATAATGGAATAAATTGAGTGGAAAAATCATATTCACAGTATTGAGTCCATTTTGGGGCCTTACCCAGGAAATGAAAAGAAATTTCGAACATTTTGTTCAGAAAACACGACCACGAATGTGTGGCCGAATGATTTTAAAATTGGGATTTGTCAAGATCTCATGATATCATACGTGGAGACTGTGAAAAAAATTGAGATTTGTCAAGATCTCATGATATCTTACGTGGAGACAGGAAAAAAATTAAGAAGGTTTCGCATAATTTATCACATACGACCTTTACAAACTGAAGCATCTCCGAAGAAGAATCAAGGAGTTGAGAAGAATCTGGTAAGATTTGAAGTCGAAGTGATGGTCGAATTAGGGTTTGACTTCAAAACTTTTTGTATAGGCAATAGACAACATAGATTGGTTCACGTCAAATTTTTGTAATTTTTCGGATCCGTTTGATAATTTCAATTTATTAACTGCAATTATAGAATTTTAATTGATATAAATTTAATTTGAGCTATAACTGCATGAAATAATGGATTAATATTCGTAGAAAAATCAAATATGCATTGTTGAGTGAATTTGACAAGGTATTTTCAAATTACTTTGTAACAAATTTAGTAAAACACGTTATGAAGAAGGAGGATGGGTAGGCATGAAATATCAATTTATTTTGCCGAGTGTTAACTGTACGACACTCGACAAACAATATAGTTGCTGAGTGTCATATAGTATACACTCGGCAACATACCCAAGCCGGCCCCACTTACCAGTATCGTACCGGTTGGAAATTTGAAAAAAAAAAGCAATGCCGAGTGTTTTGAATCTAGCACTCGGCATACCTTTACTTTGCCGAGTGCAAAATCGCGGGCACTCGGCAAAGCCCTTTGGTTTTTACCTGATCCGGCCGCACACTTACTCACACACACTCACTCGCACACACACGCACACCAGACCGCCCTCCGCGCCGGCGGAACGCCACCCACCACCCCGCACCGCCGGACCGCCCTCGGCCGCCGGGCCGCCACCCCCCGCAGCCGGGCCACCACCCTCCACCGCTGGATGGCCGCCCCCCGCTGCCGGGCCCCGCCTTCCTGTGCCACCGCCACTAGTCCCCGCCTTCCCGGCATGCCGGCGCGACTCCCGGCCCGGTCCCCGGCGTGACGCCCCTCCCGCCGCCGCACGACGGCCCGGCCACCCGGCGCCCCTGCCTCCCAGCGACCGCCGCCGCGTTGTCCCCCTCGTCTGGCTGACCCCTCGTCGGGTAGCCACCTGCTCGATCTCCACCCCTGCTCCATGACTGCCCCCACCTGGCTGCCTTGCCTCGTCCCAAGAACCGCGGTGAGCCCTTCCTCTGTCCTCCTTGTCCTCCCCAGATCTCCCTAGATCGAGCTCCTGCAACTTGGATGTGTAATTTTTACTCATTGGATGTGCTTGTAGTAGTATATTGAGAATATCATGTTTTGTCTCATGGTTAAAGAACTGCCTTGTAGTAGTATATTGAGAATTTCGGCAGCTACAGATTTAGACAAGAGAGAGCATAAGGCATTCCATGAAATCCTGATTGTCTGCCCAGCATAAATAGATCACAGATAAGAGATCACGTATTGAGAGGAAAGCTTAGGTTGTAATGGGGGCAATGATGATACAAAGTCATGCACCACTCTGAATGAGGGGATTATTTTCTCTCTTTGGGCTGACAAACAAACTTTCTACCCATTTTTCGTCTGAGCCTTCTACTTACATGTGCTTTCTCCCTGTTTTTTGGTTGTGTTTTGTGGGGTTTCTTGTGATTCCTGAGAACTGATGATGTGGATCGACCGATCCAACCATGATGCGGACTGAATTTCATTTGAGGTCAAATCTAATGGCTTCTGATGGTTCTCGACACTGGTAGAGAACAGAGTTTTACTCCCGGTGGGGAACCCCCTCTAGTCCCGGTTCCCCACCCGGGAGCAAGCATCCAGGACTAAAGGGGGGTCCTTTAGTCCCGGGTCAGGAACCGGGACTAAAGGAGGACCTTTAGTCCCAGTGGGTAACACCAACCGGGACTAAAGGTGCCTCCTGATATGCCACGATGGCCGGCACCTTTAGTCCCGGTTGGTAATACGAACTGGGACTAAAGGTTTTTTTCTTTTTTCTTTTCTTTTCATTTTTTTGTTTTCTTTTCAAAATAGGTTTTTGAAGTCGTATTGTACGCTGCTAATTATACATTTATACGTGCGTATAGTATGTTTCGGTTCAAGCACAATGAACGTATTAAATCACATAATTCAAGCATAGAAATATATATATATATATATATATATATATATATATATATGCATGCATCATATATATATTTACATGCATGCATGCATATGTGTATTTTACATTATATTATTTCATGTGCATATATTATAAAAAGATTGCATTACAGTTGTTGTGATATAACAAGTTTTCTCTCATCCTCTAGCTTGGCTTCTATGGCAGTGTTGGGTCGAAGTAGAACTCGCCCTTGGAATCGATGACCTGCTCATTAAAAAATCCGGCTATAGACTCTTGAATTGCTTTGATTTGGTCTTGCCGTATAACCTTTTTCTCCAACCATCGAGTCTACAGGTTTGAATTAAAGGAAAATAAATTAATATATATATATATAAAGACATAGTAACACAATCAATAATAATAATTAAATGAATATATAGTGTATTTTAACGTACTTTTAGTCTCTCTGTAGGAGTTCTTTGGGAGACCACCTTGATAAACTTGTAAACATAGTAACCACAGTAGTTGTTTCCCTGTTCCTGCCTCAGACACCACTTTACGAGAAAAAGATTTATCATCCAATCTGGTGATCCGGTGAAAGCTATATGTTTAATTAATAAAGATGATGCGATTTAGGGGACTTACTTTCAAAGGGATTACATTCAGTGGCGCTTTGCATTTTCCCTTCTCAATAAAGGTTTTCCAAACACTGCCCAATAAAAAATTTGCCATGTCATCAGATATAGTTAATCATCATGTTTGTGTGTATATATAGTTGCTAGAGATACCGAAATTACCTCTGGATAATATCTATCATATCTTGGTAGTCTTGTTGTGGTTTTCTCATCGAGTCATAGATTATCAAGTGACTTTTCACTAGATCGATGTCCATCAATATCCAGTGATTGTTGTATGTGTTTATAGGATATAACGCATAACACTCATTAATTAACTAGAATCAACATATGAGCCATTAAGGATGATCGACATTATTAACACTCACTTGAAGTTGTAGGGAAAGAGTATATCCTTCTTGTGGCGTTGGTTCACTAAGAAGTTCATGAGGTTACTCTCTGACTCAGACTTCCAATTAGTCTTTGGAGTAACTGGGTCTTTGAATACTATATGGGGATCAACAAAACCAATTTCATTGCAGCCTTCCTTTCGAAGCTCTGTCATTGTAAATCTGCATATATATAGTACTTGTTAGTATAATTTATATGCATATACACACATATGATGAGTTTAATAATAGATCGGAAGAATTATTACTTACAAGCAATAGCAGCTAATGATAACTTTGTCCAGAGAGGTCAGGTGGCATAGTTGATGAAATTCTGCAAAATCAATATACATAACATCATCGCCACGGAACCAATATTCGTCTCTAATCCTGACACCAACGCAGAAGTCTCCACCGGTAGACGCCTGCATGTACCACTTGTTTAGCAGGTACATTTGCGTCCCCAGATCAGATAAGGCTTGAGGGTTGTATAGACTCTGGCCTAGTACAAATTTTTTCTTCCAAATATCAACCTTCGCCGCACTCTCAATGTTTCCATCACCAAACATCTGGTAAAGGTCGAGACCAGTCTCATCAATAAATTCACCAAGGTGATCCAAATCGACATCCAGAGGTATGTTTGCCGGATGCATTAATCCTAAATTCGAACCATATTCATTACCAACAACTAGCGAGGGGACTGATTGGTGCGCTTGTTGTCCGAGTTAGGCAACTCCTTTCCCTGCCCGCTTCTTTTTCTGTGCCGCCTCAATTGACTTGGTGAGAGTGCGGTCATAGTTCGATAACGTTGATTTGGACGGCTTACGAGATTTCCGCTGTTGTTGCTGGTAAGAAGCCACCCTTTTTCTTAGAATATCTAGAGCTACGAAGAAGTACGGTTTCTCTGGGTTTCTCCTTGCTTCTTGATTCTTTTTAAGTTTGTCATAGAATCTAGACATATCTTTTTTATATGCATCAGTTCCTTCTTCCTTCTCTTCAGATATTATTTTGGGAATAGCCCTTGGTTTCACGGTGGCTTTCTTTACCGGCGGGGACTGGTTCTTCGTTTGCGGGGCTGGCCTCTTGCTAGGCTTCTTCGTAGGTGGGGGCGGGGGAGGTGTTGGAGACCTCCTTGGAGGTGTTGGCAGCGGCGTTGGAGACCTCCTTGGAGGTGGCGGCTGCGGCGTTGGAGACCTCCTTGGAGATGGTGTGGATGTAGCCTTGCCTTCCAACACAATGTCATCGTACAGAGCACTATGATGATCTGGCGATTGAACAATTGGATTTAGGTTGGGGGAGGATCTGCTACAAAAAAAGGAATGACATATTATTATGAGCAGATTGTTAATTATTTAAGCTAATACAAATTAATGATGTAGTGTTTTCATCCGCACGTACCTATGGTGAGGTAGTTTAGGAGGAGGTGGAGCCGACATCCCAGGAATGATGATGTAGCGCTTGCGCCATAGAATGAATGTCTTCTCTGCTTCTCCTAGAGTCTTCTCGCCATCACCTCCAGGAATGTCAAGAGGCAAATCACTAAAACCTTTTTCAGCTTTATCTACCGAGGTGGTAGCATATCCTTCTTGGATTATATTCCCATAAATCCTTGGTGTCTTGGTTCGATCGATAGGATTAACAAGACCGATAGCCACCTTGATTGTGGAATTCTCCTTCGGAATGTGTAGCTCACACGATGTATAAGGTTCAGTGATGTCATCCATAGGGAAGCGCAGTTCTGTGTCCCCTTGATTTGGTATCTCCGTGGAAGCGCAGCTGCTTTTCAACTGAACAGATTGGCTAATGTTGATTCCTGGCTCTGATGTCTGCTTGCTTGCACTCACTGCTATTTGCACTTGCCTTCTGATTTCCTCCTGCATTCTCGCTTCAAGGTTCTTTTCCCGCTCCTGTGCTTCACGCACCGCTTCCTCCAACCTTTGGAGCCGCTGTGCCTCTTCTTCCTTCTTTCTCTGGCGGCTTCTGTAGGAAGGACTATCCTGAGGGAATCCATGCTCCCACGAGACACTTCCTTTGCCTCTAGTTCGGCCACCATGTTCAATAGTCCCGATGGCGTATGTCAGCTCATCCTTCTCTCTGTTGGGCCTGAATGCACCACTAGCAGTAGCTCTCTGAGCATAAAACAATCTTTCTGCTGCTTTTTGCAGTCTTGCGCCATAAACGCACTTCCCTATCTCCTGGTCTAGTGTTCCCCCATGAGCAAAAAACCAATTCTTTGCACGTTCTCCCCACTCGAGTGATTCTGGTGTGATACCCTTGGCAAGAAGGTCTGCTTCCATTTTGTTCCACTTCTTAATGGCAGTCGGGTAGCCACCTGATCCCAAGTTATGGTGGTATATCTTCTGTTGGGCATTACATTGGTTCTTTATCACCCGACTCATACCCTCTTCTGAAGTCTTGTACTGTACAAACTCATCCCAATAGGGCCTCTGCTTTGAGATCGGGCCTGGGACAATAAAATCTGGTGCTATGTTCTTCTTGACATATGTCGTGTATAGGTGTTTCTTCCAAGTCTAAAACTGGGTGGCCATCTTCTTCATTGCCCAATCCCTAACTCGCTCCTTCAATTCATCACCATCTATTATATCATCATAACCATCTGTTTGGAGCGTGAAATGTACCAAGACATCTTTCCAAATTAACGTCTTGTCACGATCAGAGACAAAACTGATATGAGGAGCATTGGTCTTCTTCTTCCATTCGCGGGTACTGATCGGGAGCCAGTCCCGTACAAGGTAACCACAGTGGTGCACGAATTTCATTTTATTTGGCTCCCCCGGTTCTCCTGTATCCACATTGAATTCTGAGATGATGAAGCGGCCCTCCAATGGCTTTTTGGGACCTCGAACATTTTTACTCTTTGTTGTAGTTGTTGATGTCAATCCAGAGGGCTACAAAACATAAACATTATTTTTAATGTCATGAGCACACATAAGACATATGATAATATATATAGCTAATAATAAAAAATATATACTTGGCCAATATGTTGTTGCTCATTTTGTTCAAGAGCTAAGTACTGACTCCCGTCATCTGCATCCTCTTGCACGTTATTTTTAGCACCATCATCGTCGGCAACTTGAGTGCCAGTGTTGATCAAATTCATCATCAACTCCTCCTCATCCATGTTTCTCGAGTCAGCCATCTAGCTTCAAAAAACAAAACCAATATATAGTACGTCAAATCTTTGCTTACATGCATAAAATCTTCCGCCGTATAAACCCTAAACCCTAAACGAGTAGGTTTTGACGGGTGAAGGTTGGTTTGTATGATAAGAAGAATCAGGAAGCGAGTAGGTTTTGGCGGTGATCCCGCCTGAAACAAAAGGGGGGCGTCGCTACGCATTAGGTTTTATTAAACGGAAAATAGCGAGCCTCGCCTGAAAGAAAGGGGGCATCGTTGCGCGTCAAGTTTCTGAGAACAATAAACGATGAGCCTCGCCTAAAAGAAAAGGGGGGGCGTTGCTGCAAACCAAAGTGACAACAAAATCGCACTGCATCCTGACTCGTCGAGTAAACAGCTCCAAATAATGTTTACAATGATTGGAACCCTCAAAGAGGTTCACAACAACACGCCAAATTTACAACAAATACAACAACACACGTTACATCGATAAAAAATAGACATCAAGTCGACCCTTAGCGTTGGAACTCCCAAACATCGGGAGCATCCTCTTCAAAACACACCTCGCATGCCATATCCCTCGCCATCTCCATAACTGTATTTTCAAGCACACTCTCAACCACTTCATCTGCTACACCCTTCATAGACTCAGCTATATCGTCCACAACCACCTGCAAACCAACCTTCACCCACCAAAAATGATCGAACGAGGGTGGCGTAACCCTAAACCCTAGGGCGAACGAGGGCGGCGGTGCTCCGCCGTATAAACCCTAAACCCTAGGGCGAACGAGGGCGGCGGTGCTCCACCGTATAAACCCTAGGGCGAACGAGGGCGGTGGTGCTCCGCCGTATACATAGAAACGCATGGCGCTTATACATAGAAATGCATGGCGCTTATAAATGGCGCGTATACACTGGAATTTTTTTTGATCTGTTCCTTTGGTGCTTTCTTTCTTATAATAGTTAGCGCGACAGAGAATAATGCCCGTCTAAACGCCGTGTGCGACGTGCCATGAAAATGAGCTAAGTATAAGTTTGGGTTTGTGATCGATACACACATTTGTTGACGTACGTACGTATGCAAGTGACAACCAACAAAGTTTCGCTACTGTATCAAAGCATGCATGTAGGAATAAAAGAAAACATGAACAACATGTACGTATGGTTACCATGATCATTGCCTAAAACATATGTACGTAGTGTTTCATGCATGGAGATCGATGGAATAGGATCGAAGCAAGCACAGCTTGCGTACCTCGGGGTGGCCGGTGGTGTGGCCGCGCGTCTGGCCGGGGCGAGGGTACCGATGCGGTGTGGCCGCGCACGCGCGTCTGGCCAGGGCGAGAGTACCGGCAGTGTGGCACGCGCCTTGCGTCTGGTCGGGGCGGCCGGGCAGCAGCTGGCGCCGCGAGGTCATCGGCGCGCGGGGTGGCGTGGGGACCGTGGACGCGCGTGAGGCGGTGGCGACGACCGACCTCGGGTGGGGTGGCGGCGCGGCGTCCTCGGTGTGGCGGACCGAGTGGCGTGGGCGTAGGGGGAGAGGAATTGGCGAAGAACGCAAGGAAAAAGATGGCACTGGTATATATATGCCATATCCCTTTACTCCCGGTGCCATCCCCCCACCGGGAGTAAAGGTTTACCTTTACTCCCGGTTGGTAATAAGCACCGGGAGTAAAGGTTTTTTTGGCGGGCCACGAAACTGCAGGCCACCTTTACTCCCGGGTGGGCTTCCAACCCGGGAGTAAAGGTGGGCTGCAGTTTCGTTTCCCGCGTGTTTTAAGCAATAGTCTTGTTAAATACAATAGAAATGCAATAGTTTTTGTTAAATACATAGTAAATTAAATAAAAGGCATAAAATTATTTTGTTAAAAATATGGATTTTCTTTTTCTTTATTGCACATAGGAAAAATCTATAACCTAACTTTTTTTTTTATTTTTTGTTACAATTATAAAAACATAATGTAACTAATATTTATTATTTCGTTAATACAAAAATGTAGTGTTTAATTAAAATTATTAAAACTATTGGTTTTGGACAGGAAATTTATTTTCACATCATTTTAACGTTAATATTTTAATTTTTCATCACTCAATATCCTAATTTACCTTTTTGAGAGAGAAATCCCACCAAATCAAACATTGATTTAATTTGAAACATGACATAATAAACATCTGAATTCACAATTATTACATAATATCTCAAACACACACTACATTAAATCACTATATCATCAAGTGGGCACAGTAGTGAACTTCTTCTTTACGTATGTCCCTTGGTTATGATCGCGTCGTAACCATGGAGTGTCCTCATCATTTACCAAGATGCTAGGGTCTTTGTTCACTTTGAATGGCGGAATTCGGTCATCCTTTTCATAATCTTCTGACATGTCCGACTTGTCCTCAATTCCCATGATGACTCTTTTCCCTGAAAGAACTATGTGGCGCTTTGTCTCTTTGGTTGAGTCATTATCGTTTTTCCCTCTTTTTGGTTTGGTAGACATATCATTGACATAGAACACCTGATTCACATCCTTAGCAAGGACGAATGGTTCGTCTTTGTACCCAATATTACTAAGGTCTACTATTGTCATTCCATACTCGTTGTCTACTGTTACCCCGCCTCCGGTCACCTTGACCCATTGGCACTTGAACAATGGGATCTTCAAAGTAGGTGCATATTCTAGTTCCCATATTTTATCTATGCATCCATAATATGTCTGCTTATTCCCATTCGGGTCTGTGGCATCTATGCGGACACCACTGTTTTGGTTGGTACTCCTTTTATCTTGGGCTACTGTGTAGAATATGTTCCCATTTATCTTGTACCCTTTGTATGTGATGATATGCCATGATGGTTGCATAGCCAATAAATACAGTTGCTCATGGATGCTCTCATCACCTTGACATTTTTTTCGCAACCAACCGCTGAAAGTTTCCATGTGCTTACGCGTAATCCAAGCTTCAGTCTTCCCTAGAAACTCGGATCGTAAGAGATCCTTGTATGTCTCAATATACAGATCTACTAAAGAGGAGTTCTGTAGAACTATGTAGTGCGCTTTATTGAAATAATCATCATCCGTACCAATATATGTTTTCCTCCCTAGTGTCCCCTTTCCGCTTAGTCTCCCCTCATGTCTCGATTCAGGAACACCAATCGAGTCAAGGTCAGGAATAAAGTCAACACAGAACTCAATGACCTCTTCTGTTCCATAGCCCTTGGCGATGCTTCCTTCTGGGCGAGCACGGTTGTGAACATATTTCTTTAGGACTCCCATGAATCTCTCTAAGGGGAACATGTTGTGTAGGAACACAGGACCGAGAATGAAAATCTCCTTGACTAGGTGAACTAGGAGGTGTGTCATGATATCAAAGAAGGAAGGAGGGAACACCAACTCAAAGCTGACGAGACATTGAACCACATCATTCTATAGTTTAGCTAGATCAGTTGGATCAATTGCCTTCTAAGAAATTGCATTGAGGAATGCGCATAGCTTCATAGTGGCTAGACATACATTTGGAGGTAGAATTCCTCTTAATGCAACTAGAAGTAATTGCGTCATGAGAACGTGACAGTCATGGGACTTTAAATTATAGAATTTCTTCTCTAGCACATTTATAATACCCTTTATATTCGAGGAGAATCCATATGGTACCTTGATGTTGTTTAAGCATTCAAACATGATTTCCTTCTCCTCTTTGCTTAGAGTGTAGCTGGCAGGACGTAAGTAATGGCGTCCATCATCTGTCTTCTCTAGATGCAGGTTGTCTCTTTCTCTCAAACAACGCAGGTCCTGTCGTGCTTCAAATGTGTCCTTAGGCTTTCCATACACACCCATGAAGCCTAGTAGGTTCACACAAAGATTCTTCGTCAGGTGCATCACATCGATCGAGCTACGGACCTCTAGGACTTGCCAATAGGGTAGGTCCCAAAATATGGACTTCTTCTTCCACATGGGTGCGTGACCATTAGCGTCATTCGGAATAGGTTGGCTGCCATGTCCTTTTCCAAAGACGACTTTCACATCATTGACCATATCGAGTACATCCTCACCGGTTTGGTTGCGAGGCTTGGTCAGGTGGTCTGCCTTTCCTTTAAAATGCTTGCCTTTCTTTCTTACGGGGTGATTTGCAGGAAGAAATCGATGATGGCCAAGGTACACGACCTTTCGACATTTTTTCAAGAATACACCTCTAATATCACTGAAGCAGTGTGTGCATGCATTATATCCCTTGTTTGACTATCATGAAAGATTACTTAAAGTAGGCCAATCATTGATTGTTATGAACAACAATGCTCGCAGATCAAAGTGTTCCTGTTTGTACTCATCCCACACACGTACACCTTCTTTATTCCACAAAATGAGAAGTTCATCAATAAGTGGTCTTAGGTACACATCGATGTCATTGCCAGGTTGCTTCGGGCCTTGGATGAGCACAGGCATCATAATGAACTTCCGCTTCATGCATAACCAAGGAGGAATGTTGTACTTAGAGTAACAGGCCAAGTGCTATGACTATTGTTCTGCTCTACAAAAGGATTGATACCATCTGTACTTAAAGCAAACCTTAAGTTTCTTGCGTCATTTGCAAACTCCAGGAATTCTCTGTCGATTGCTCTCCACTGGGACCCATCAGTAGGGTGTCTCAACATATTGTCTACCTTACGGTCTTCTTTGTGCCATTGCAACAATTTTGCATGTTCTTTGTTTCTGAACAGACGTTTCAAGCATGGTATTATAGGAGCATACCACATAACCTTGGTAGGGATTTTCTTCCACGGACGTTCGCCCTCAACATCACCAGGGTCATCTCTCCTGATCTTATACCGCGATGCATGGCATACCAGGCATGCATCCAATTTCTCATACTCTTTGCCATGGTACAGGATGCAGTCATTAGGACATGCATGTATCTTCTCGATTTCTAGCCCCATAGGACAGACAACTTGTTTTGCTTCGTAGGTAGTGGAGGGCAATTCATTGTCCTTCGAAAGCATCTTCTTTTGGATTTTTAGTAACTCTCCAAATCCCTTATCAGATACACCATTCTTTGCCTTCCATTGCAGCAATTCTAGTGTGGTTCCCAACTTTTTCTACCCTGCATCACAAGTTGGGTACAACAATTTCTTGTGATCTTCTAACATCCGCTCGAACTTGATCTTCTCCTTTTCACTTTCACATTCTCTTTGTGCATCATGAATGACCTGACAAAGATCATCAGCGGGATCATCTTCTGCGGCTACCTCTTCTTCAGCTTCTCCCATTGCAGTATCATTGAAGCACGCACCATCGGGAATAATATCATTGTCGTCCCATTGTTCTTCTTCACCTTCTTCCATTACAACACCGGTTTCTCCGTGCTTCATCCAACAAATATAGTTTGACATGAAACCCGACTTGAACAAGTGTGAATGAAGAGTCTTTGAGCAAGGATATTCCACCGTATTCTTATATATGGCACATGGGCATCACATAAAACCATCACGTTTGATTGCCTCGGCCGCACATAACAAAGAATGCACGCCGTCAATGAACTCTTGGGAGCGGCGATCAGTATTGTACATCCAATGCCGGCTCATCTGCATTACATGACATAAATACCATATTAAAACCTAGATCATAATTAATTATTTATACAACATGCGTGCCACCACAAAAGGTACAAATTTATGAAAGCATCGCTACAATGCAGACAATCCCAACTACCACTAAAAGAACTAAAGCTAAAATACATTTCAGGAGCACAAGGATTTCGCGACCAATCTCAACTAAAACAGACAGATCCCCTGATTGTGCAACATCTTTGGGCTTCTTCGACTGGATCACTGCCTCATTAGCCGCCGTATCTGCCTGTTGTGCAAGATATTTTTGCACGAGTTCAACATACTCTTCCTCCTAGTAGAAGCCTGAACATCATCCACTGCCATCCCACTGAAATTAAAACAAAAAATTAGAACTTTAATCACAACCATCATGAAAATAGGTATAAACTAACCATAATCATTAAATACGATAAAATAACTCACATTGCGATCCAGACACTTGTAGAAGATACGATCCTTGTTGGGACCCTCCTTCTTCACTCGGTACTCCATCACAATCTTCGTCTCATCATGACACTTGCCGCATGGAATGAGAGGGAGGCCCAGCCTAAGTCGCTTTAGAAACCCATGAGAGACCGAGGACCCAGAAGCAGTTGCCATCTACTCTCTAAACTCATTTTTTAACACACTACAAATTTCTCATTTTATAAACAAATAAAATTAACAAACTATAAAATTATCTATATCTCTAAACAATGATATTTTTAATGGTCATTGTGTTCTCGTCTTTTACTGCGGCAGATAAGTAATTCACATGATATTTCCGCAAATTAACAGAAGAATGAGAGTGTACATACATAACAATCGATTATCGTTTATATTTATATATATACTATGTTTGGGTACAGTGATTGACAGACTACTGCGACGATATCGGGACGTGTGAATAAATAACCATCCGTACTAGTTGACCTTGCTTACGTGATCATCTCGGCGAGCATTTCTCCACCGGACGGCACCGTACTTGGCCACGGAAGAGCTCCAATTCTACAAGGAAGGGAACACGGTCTTCCACAACCGTTGCCGCTCTCCCTCGTAGAATCAAAGCTCCTCCTTGACGTCCGTTACCGCTCGGCAGAGAACATGCTCGCCGAAATGAACATGGTCCACTAGTTCAACTAGTACAGATTTTCTATAATTTTCTAACTATTTTCTAAGTTTTTCATTTCATAAAAAATTAAAATAAAAAGTACAGTGATTGACAAACTACTGCGACGATATCGGGACATGTCAATAAATAACCATCCGTACTAGTTGAACTTGCTTACGTGATCATCTCGGTGAGCATTTCTCCACCAGACGGCATCGTACTTGGTCAAGGAAGAGCTCCGATTCTACGAGGAAGGGAACACGGTCTTCCACGACCGTTGTCGCTCTCCCTCGTAGAATCAAAGCTCCTCCTTGATGTCTGTTACCATTCGACAGAGAACATGCTCGCCGAGCTGAACACGGTCCGCAAGTTCAACTAGTACGGATTTTCTATAATTTTCTAACTATTTTCTAAGTTTTTCATTTCATAAAAAGTTGAAATAAAAAGTACGGTGATTGACAGACTACTGCGACGATATCAGGACATGTGAATAAATAACCATCCGTACTAGTTGAACTTGCTTACATGATCATCTCGGCGAGCATTTCTCCACCGGACGGCACCGTACTTGGTCAAGGAAGAGCTCTGATTCTACGAGGAAGGGAACATGGTCTTCCATGACTGTTGTCGCTCTCCCTCGTAGAATCAAAGCTCCTCCTTGATGTCCATTACCGCTCGACAGAGAACATGCTCGCCGAGCTGAACACGGTCCGCAAGTTCAACTAGTACGGATTTTCTATAATTTTCTAACTATTTTCTAAGTTTTTCATTTCATAAAAAGTTAAAATAAAAAGTACAGTGATTGACAGACTACTGCGACGATATCGGGACATGTCAATAAATAACCATCCGTACTAGTTGAACTTGCTTACGTGATCATCTCGGCGAGCATTTCTCCACCGGACGGCACCTTACTTGGTCAAGGAAGAGCTTCGATTCTACGAGGAAGGGAACATGGTCTTCCACGACCGTTGTCGCTCTCCCTCGTAGAATCAAAGCTCCTCCTTGATGTCCGTTACCGCTCGATAGAGAACATGCTCGCCGAGCTGAACACGGTCTGCAAGTTCAACTAGTACGGATTTTCTATAATTTTCTAACTATTTTCTAAGTTTTTCATTTCATAAAAAGTTAAAATAAAAAGTACGGTGATTGACAGACTACTGCGACGATATCAGGACATGTGAATAAATAACCATCCGTACTAGTTGAACTTGCTTACGTGATCATCTCGGCGAGCATTTCTCCACCGAACGGCACCGTACTTGCCACGGAAGAGCTCCAATTCTACGAGGAAGGGAACACGGTCTTCCACGACCGTTGCCGCTCTCCCTCATAGAATCAAAGCTCCTCCTTGACATCCGTTACCGCTCGGCAGAGAACATGGTCGCCGAGATGAACACGGTCCGCAAGTTCAACTAGCTACTTTAACCTTCTTTCATGTAAATATGCAAGCTTGAAGTGATTTTGAGCTCAAATTGCTTACAAATGAAAAAACCACAATAAAGAACCATATATATAGTGAACAAAATGAGATAAGACAATGGTGAAAAATGAGAGTATGAGATTGGTAACCTTTACAACTAAAGAATCGACGGAGAAATCGAAGAAATCGACGGAGGAATTGAAGAATGGATGGAGGAACAATGGAGGGAGGGAGGAAGCAAGAACACTACTGCAGTGAGCTTCAAAATGTGCTGAGCTCGGGCTCGGGGAGGAAGGAGATAGCCGGGATATAAAGGAGGGACCTTTAGTCCCGGTTGGTGGCTCCAACTGGGACTAAAGGTAACTTTCCAACCCCGGGCGCAGCCACGGCCCAGGAGTAGACCTTTACTCCCGGTTGGAGCCACCAACCGGGAGTAAAAGTATATCTTTAGTCCCAGTTGGTGGCTCCAACCGGGACTAAAGGTCCCTGCCACCTCTGTCTGGCGCAGTAGCCGTTGGGCAGGGACCTTTAGTCCCGGTTGGAGCCACCAACCGGGACTAAAGGTATCTCTAGTCCTGGGCGCAAAAAATTCCGGGACTAGAGCCTATTTTGGCCGAGGATCAAAGGTCTGTTCTCTACTAGTGTGAGTTACCTCCCTATGTCATTGCTTGTCCAGCATCTTTCTTTCTTCCCTCAAAATCCAGAGGGCGAAAATCAATGCGTTTGTCTTTTGTTTTTTAGCCGGCTTTGTTTTGGATCTGTTGCTGCTTTCAATTGGTTTTGATGAAAAGAGTAGTTTCAAAGAAACAGATGAAGCCAATTTGCAGAGCAAAGGGGCCAGATAAGTGGCGATCTTTGCATTGAAGGTTGGCAACACCAAAACAGAAAATCTTTGCATTGAAGGCTGTCCCTAGTGTAGTCTCGATGTTGAGTTCAGTGGAGGGGTCCCTGTTGCTAGCTGCAGGAGAACTTCTGGAGCCGCGCTGGCTGGAAAATATGTTTAGGCCCCATTAGGCTGTGTTTTGGTTGTGGCTTGTTTGTGAATGGTGAGACTGTGTTCATTATAATGTTTCTGGTCTGGTTTCTTATGGACTGGTGACCTGTACTTTCTTCTATAATGAAATGAAACTCAGTGTTATTGCTGTAAGACTTTCAGGACTACCTAATTATTCTAGTAGCTCCTCATAATATACTCTGTTATGACTGCATATCCATGGTCTGCAATGCTAACAGCACTCACAAATTATCAGGTGGATAAATTAAAGGTTTTGGCAGATTCCCTGGCAAGTTCATCCTCCAAAGCAGAGCAGCGTATTTTGGAGCACAGGTTTTGCTTCTGAAATTGTTTTCCTGTGAAATATTTTGTTATGGCACTTAGACAGTCTCGTTTGAACAAAATGTATTTTATCCTTGGATGTTTGCTTCGGTTTTATTCTTTGGTTGAAACTCTTTCTCCTTTATCATATATTACTTGCTCACAATTTCTTTTTATCATCAAGGACTCGGTTCAAAATCAGTTAAATTTCTTGCGTGTGTTTAAGCAACATGATTGAAAAAACTACTACATTATGATTGCTTTGACATTGTGAATTACTGAATTTGTATTGTGCCAGTCTTAGAACTAGCACATTTTTTTCTGGTTTCTAGTGGTATCTGGACTTTAAGATACTTATTAGTACTTGCAATGAACAACCTTCAATGCCGAGTGTATGTGGTTGTCGGCCATCGTGCTGTTTTATTTGTTGCAGGTTTTGGAAACCTCCCCGTGCAGGGGAGGTGCTGCCGAAATTTAGATTTGACACTATTATGTTCCTTTTATTGTAGGAGAGGCTATTGTAACGTCCTCGACTCGTCACTTTGCAGGACAGCAAGGTGAGGCATAAAAGACCCTTCTTTCCGTATCATGTTCGTATATCACGTAACCTAGCTAGGCATCTCCGGTTCGAAAGAGATACGGTTAGAAATATGCAGATCTCTGCATACCTATAACCGTATCTGTTTCGAATTGTCCACGTTTTTTGGATAGCCTGAGGATGTGTAGATGCGGTTAGTTTTCATGCTCTATTTCGATCCGTGATAGAGTTTCGGCAGCATCTCACTATTGTTCTCCAGATACACAATCTCCCTTCTAGGACGTGTATTTGGAGAATAGCGAGGATGTGCTGCCGAAATTCTGTCTTGGATAGGAGTAGAGCATGGAAACTAACCTCATCTATACATCCTCGGGTGGGATTAGGACATATCTTCACCTATTAGAACGTGTAGATGCAACGTGATTTTTTTATATTATTCGCTGATATGCTAGAGGATGGATGACCGTGAGTGGATGTACACGGGCCGCTCTAGACAGACTTCGTTGACCGAAGTATGGATTGACAAGATCGATGCTTTCTTGGAACGGGCATTTGCAAGGGTTAAAGGAGCTCAAGAACTTGGGCTTCTGACAGTTCTATCCCATTAGTGTTGACTGCAATATAGTTCGTCATACACCTTATAGTGCAGATTGAATACTTTGACTTAGAGAACTTTAGATGTTAGGGAAAAATGATTCAGCAGGAGGAGAGACACTAGATGAAGCCTTCTGCTACTACTAATGTTATTGGCAGACTGAAAAAATGTAAATTAAACACGTAGGTCCATAATTAATTAACTGTGTAGCGTGTTAATTTAGTGCTCCCTGTTGATGCGACACATCTGAGAGCCTATTTGGTTTTTATCTGCAGTTTTTTGCTTTTCGCTTAGAAGCTGACTTTCTAGATTTTGACTTTTTTTATCTGTGGTTAGAAATTAAGCTAATTAATGAAATTCCCCGCAGTCATACCAAACCTTATTACAAATATATACGGTTCTGTCACTGGCAGCTAAGGGTAGCTGATGGTCCATGATCGACTATGTACGTGACAGCAAATCGCTTCCAGAGATAGTGCAGTGAATCAATGTCATAGCAGCCTATTTTGGTTGAAAGCAACGTTAGAGCTACTTACAGAATGAAGATAGCAAGCCATGGCTACCTCCTGCAACTTTTATTTTGTTTTTGAACATAACTTGCGAATTTCTTGCTCCATTCTGTCAAGTAATTTAAAAGATTATTATCAACAAGAACATCAGAAATAGTCTAAATACTGTTGTCATTGACCACCTACGCGTGGACGACTGTCCTTTGTCAGTCTAGTGGACAAATGGACAAAACTGGTTTTGAATACACAGTTAGCAAAAATAATTGGCCAGCAGCTAGTTGTCTTTGTTTGATAGTGAAACAAAGCTGCCAAGTTAAAACATGTTTCACATTCTGTTTATAGTTTTATATTTATAGTTGACCCAGACACTAGATGAAGCTAAAGTATGGGTCAAATTGAATCTATTATCATGTTGAATTTAACAAAAATATATATGTTTTATTGTCAGTAAACATTGCTAGAGTTGTTAGTACTAACCTATATATCATTTTCCTGCAACTTAAATTGGAAGCTAACACCATTTCGAATACTTCTCTTTTGTGTAGAATCAATCGGCGGCATCAAATAATCAGTCTCAAGACCCAGATTTGTCGCAGTGGTTCCAAGGGCCTCCGCAGTGATTGCATTTGCATTTGTGGCTTATTGTAACTTAGTTGTGACTTGTGATGATGGTTTATTGTGAATTGTGAAGATGGTTTATTGTGAATTATGACGATGGTTTATTATGCCTATGACATATAATTATGCCTGTGATGATGGTTTGTTGTGAATTGTGATTGTTTATTATGAATTGAGAGGGGTCCGTTATACGTGACAGATTAGTAAAAAAAGGGGGGGTCTTGGTCGCTTTGCCGAGTGTAACACTCGGCAAAGAGCGGAGTTGCTGAGTGTCAAGGCAAAACACTCGGCGAAGAGGCCATTTTCTGTTATTCTGGGAACCTTCTTTGCTGAGTGTTTTGGTTTTACCGAGTGTATTCTAATGGACAGTCGGCAAAATGACCATAAAATCTGGTCGTTGAGCAAGTGTTTGCCGAGTGTTTTGGGCGTGACACTCGGCAAAGTGTCTAAACTTTACCGAGTGTTTGGGGTTGGACACTCGGCAAACTTTAGAAACTTTGCCAAGTGTTTTGGGCTTGACACTCGGCAAAGTTGAGAAACTTTGCTGAGTGCTTTTCCATCGTGCACTTGGCAAAAGCGTCGTCACCGTGCCATCCCATTAACTTTTTTTGCCGAGAGTTTATTTTTGCCGAGTGTTTATTGACACTCGGCAAGCGCGATAAAAACACTCAGGCAAATAGCCGTTTGCTGATATTGTAGATGTCGTGTTCTCTATGCCGAGTGTTACACTCGGCAAAGCCTTTGCCGAGTGTTTTTTAGCCTTTGGCACTTGGCAAAGCTACTGTATCCCGTAGTGTTGCTCTGCTTCTCATGGTCACAGGCAATTTCTCCTTTCTCTCCCTATTTTCTCTCTCCGTCTCGACCGGTGTTCCAGGCAGGAGACCGATGCCGGCCGCCGCCGCCCGTCCATGCCAGGCCGCCATCGATATGCCGCCCATCACCAAGCGCTCCGCACCTCCCTATGTCCCACCGCTCCCTACGCATCACCCCAGACCAACCCTACAACTGTCTGCTAGCGCCGTTGGCCAGCGGTGAGGCCGGGTCATCCCCAGGTGAAGGCTCCCACAGTCCAAGACGCGCGCCCACCTCCGAAGCCTCAGCCTGCGGCAACATCCTCCCCCCAGAACTAAGGTGAGGCTTCAAGACACCCATATTCAGGATTGATTTGTAGATTCAATGGGTATAGTGTTAACTTAGGGTTTATAGGAGTACGAAACAGTGATTCTCTTATGTGCTTGTGCTATGGATTGCAATCGGAGTGATGTAGTTACCGGGTATGCATCATTATTTACTCTTTGTTGTACAAATATATCTTACTATGACTAGTTGTATGGTATGCGTGTAGTGTTCTAACTCTGTAATGGGTGTTTTTTTAGGCTCGATGCAGGAGCTTGAGCTTAGTTTAGTGCCTGTAGATGGTGGCATTCTAGAACAGCCACAGGGACATGTCGTTAATTGGGATGAATTATGGATTGAGGAAAGGCAAGATGATGAAGGGGAAGGAAGGTTAGAAATTTTCAATGAGGATGAGCTGTATCGTTTGCTAGGCCTGAGAATCGAGGATGATCATGGCCAGGGTGCTGCTAATGCTACTTCAAATGATGATCAAGCTACCGCAAACAATGGTAGTACAGTCCCTGATGTTGACACTAGAGATGCAGCTATCCTTGTTGATGATGCAATACCGGAGAAGAGGGTGATGGTGTAGGACCCTAACAAACCATGCATGGATATTGGCACTGTGTACCCCAACATGGTTGAGTTTAGATTGGTGGTGAGGCTAGTTTGCCATTAATAAAGAGTTTGCACTACACACTGTGAAAACAAACATAGAGAGGTTTATTGGGAAGTGTATGGCACCAGATTGCCCATGGCATATTAATGGTTGAAAACAACGTCATTCAAAAACTATTATGGTATACAGAATTTTTTTTGTTATATGAATATGACTTCTTTTTTTGAGTTATGGCAATGTTCTAATTTATGTAATAATGAAGGTTACAGCTCTGATTGCTCAACATAATTGTTCATCTAGTGTGAGGAGACTTACTACTACACCCACTGATGCCTGGGTTGCTTCAAGGGGTATCAAGCACCTTAGGAAGGACCCAAATATGGGCCCAAAAGAATTAAAGAAGCAGTTGCAAGATGACCACAAATGTAAAATTCACTATGACACCGTTTGTAAGGGGAGACATATTGCAATGAAAGAGTTGTTTGGCAGCTGGGAGGAAAGCTTCCAAATGCTCTACAATTGGAGGGCAGAGGTTCTGAAGCACTCACCAAACAGTGTCATTGAGATTGACATCAAGATGGTTGATGGCAAGGTACACTTTCATAGGTTCTTTTGTGCTTTAAGCCCTTGTATTGAGGGTTTTCTAGAGGGATGCAGGCCTTACCTTAGTATAGACTCCACTGCGTTGAATGGTAGATTGTGTGGACACTTAGCAGCAGCCACTGCTCTAGATGGACACAATTGGATGTATCCTATTGCATTTCACTACTAGAAACTCGAATCTTTCTGTGTGTACAAAAACCCATAGAAAAATTCGAATACCCACGGAAAAATATTTTTTTCTGACGGTGTACCGTCAGAAAATAACACATAGAAATAGAATGACAGAAAAATTCAAATTTTTCTGTGGGTTCACCAGTTAGAAACAATTTTTCTGTGGGTCTCACATGCACAGAAAATTGTCTTCGCCCAGATTAAAACTAATTTTTCTGTGTGTTAATCCACACAGAAAAAAGAAATAAACGCACAGAAAAAACACATGTTTTTTCTATCGGTCTAGGTGAACTCACAGAAAAATTCATTTTCGCCCAGATTAAAAATGATATTTGTGTGTAGCCAGCCTCACAGGAAAAAGAGTTAAACACACAAAAAATATTTTAAAACAGTAGCAACAGCATATTAAAATATATATTTTCCCTACAGTAATTTATGTGCATGACCAATAAGGTTTCATTCAAATAATACACAAATCAGTAGTTCATCATGAATGGAGTCAACACTTATGTCAAAAATAGAATCAGTCTGATCTATCAGCACTTATATCATATATACATATATGATATCTAATCATCTACATGTTCAACATGAATACTACAATGAAGGACTGAGGAGAGGAGGAACCAGGCACCAAAGCAGAAGGGCTCCCACCACCTCCAGCTAGTGGTGGCACCACAGCACGGCGGACTGGGCACTAGGGTGGCTGTTGGCAGCGTGAGGGCGCAGGCCGCAGGGGCATCGTGGTGTCGGGGGCTGAGGGCCGCCGCCGCTAGGATCGATTCCGTGGAAGGAGGCGTCATGGTCACGTCCTTGCGTGAGGCTCTCAAGGTCAGGGGAGGCAGTAGGGGAAGGAGAAAGAAACTGCTTCACCTTCCACTCCATCTCTACCTGTTAAGCAAAGACATATTTTTAGTCAACAAAAAAACACTAGTATTGTAAGAAGTTTGCCTTTTTATTGAGCATAGTGGGGACTGCTCAGTACCTTTCATTTCAGGTCACAAGCCAATTTGATTTGTACCTAAATGGAAATGAAAACTCAAAATATTCCACTGATTGGGGAGGCATCAAATAAAAATGACCCATGGGGCAAATCAGAAAATACATGGGACAAGAGAAAAGGAGATGGAAGGTGATGGTGCCTAGGAGAAGAAAGTTTGGTGATGGCCATGGCAATTGGGAGCATCCCAGCAACTAGAATAGGCAAAAAGAAGGCAGATGGTAACTGCCAATGGGAAGAGCAGCCAAGCACTTACAAAAAGAAGAAGACAAATGCTGATCATGATTCCTCCTATAATAATGTGATGCCACCATCAGGCAATGCTTGGAATGCTGGAGATGGAATTAGAAGACCAAATGCCAAGTCTAATGTAGGATCCAGACAAGCAAACAAAATTACTTCTAGCCTTCACAAAGTAGTACAGCTGCAAGAGACAGGAAGAACTTACAAATCTACAAGTGCAAAAGAAATGACAGGCAGGTAGTGACCATCTCCTAGAAATTTCACATTTAAGAGTATATAATTACCAAAATTTCATAGAAGAAATGCCACACAGGCAGTGACCATCTCTAAAATTTCACATTTGAAAGTATATAATTACCAAAATTTCACAGAAGAAATACCACAAGACAGTGACCATCTCCAGAAATTTCACATTTGAAAGTATTACCTAAGTTTCGCAGTCCAAGGCAACAAATATATGATTTGCATGCAAAAAGTCATGTTCTTCTACAAATAGCAGTACAAAAAGTCATGTTCTTCTACAATTAGATTACTATAAGTATGATGGCTGCAGTCACTAATATGTATATCACAGAAAAAAGAGGCAAACCTGTTCAACTGTTAGTAAAAGTTGCCTCCTCTGGAATCTTAGAAATTCCAGATGACAATAGGTGATGAGAACGTTCACGTGTGTTGTACAATTTATCCCTGACATCACCAAGTATGACACGATATGGTTCATTTGGAGGGACTTGCTTCCAGAATTCTACGAGCAACAAAGCAACAATGCTCAATTAGTAATATAAACCTTTGAACAAATGCAGTAAGCCTCTTTGCATGGAAAAATGTAATAAATCATCCACTCTACAAGAGAATGTAGGGTGTAGCATCCAAGTTGCTGATTAGGGCTCTGTTTGGTATTGTGGTGGTGGCTCTAATAAGACACTTAGTTCTAATTTTGGATGTTGCTAGTTTGAAAATCTATTTGAATCTATAACGGTAAAAATCCTGCAGATTAGACTCCAACCACAGAGCCTCATAACACAAGCACACCCTAAAAGGAGTAACCAAACTGAGGGCACAAATATTGAGATTATACTAGTCAACATAGTGATGCATCCATGTTAGGAGTAGGACATAAAAATATATTCAAGTCTATTGAGGAACTATAGTACAATAGATTAATGATTCAAATGAAAGAGGTTTGTAGCCTCCAGAACATATTTCGAAGCTTCTCTCACCTAGCTTTGCTACGTAGGATGTATTAAATTGAAATTATTTTCTACGGACTCAATTTTAGCTGCTTTGACCTAACATATGTAGTTTCTAAAATATCTGATGAGTTCAAGCTTGACTGTGTATCAAAACCATATATAAATTATAAATGGCAATTAGCATGCACACTTTTCTTGAATTAGTATGCATACTTTTTGTAGTGCATATGCACTAATGCATATTAAGTGCAATGTAGAGTGTTCAGGGAATTCAAAAGGTATACAAAATCAAGGATGTGGTTAGCCATTAAACATAATCCCACGGTGAACCATAGACAATAAGAATAAAAATACAAAAATGGCATACTTAAAAGGTTATTATCCACATAGGCACAGTAACGGCATCCTTCAGAGTTAATTGTCTGTACAGTTTTTCAGATCAGAACTCTCATTTAAGTGAATAACTTCACATGGCCAAAGCAGAAAAAAGCAAGAATAATAAGCAAATCAACATATATGCAGTTTAATCCAAATTCCCTTGTTAGATTACAACTCTGTTACCTATATAGTGCTTTGCAGCTTTTCTTGAAGAGCGATGTAGTTCATCTGCATGGATCCGAATCCGAGAGAGGGAGGGATGGCCCCGGGGAAGAAGGCCAAGGAGGGGCAGCGCCGGGGAAGAAGATGGCCGGGGAGGGGCGGCACCGGGGACCACCACCACCACGCCAACACCACGAAGCCCGCCGCCACGCCGCACGTCGCCCGCCGCCCACCACCACCAGAGCCCAGATCCGGTCGCCACTGGCCTCCACCGGTCGGATCCGGGAGAGGGAGGGCCGGATCCAAGAGAGGGAGGGGCGACGCCGGGGAAGAAGGCCGGGGAGGGGTGGCGTCGGGGATCACCACCACCACGCCAGCACCACGAAGCCCACCACCATGCCACACGCCACCCGCCACCACCAGAGCCCAGATCCAGCCGCCATCGGCCTCCACTGGCCGGATCCGGGAGAGGGAGGGCCGGATCCAGGAGAGGGAGGGGCGGCGCCGGGGAAGAAGAAGGCCGGGGAGGGGTGGCGCCAGGGAAGAAGGGGAGAAGAAGGGGAGGGGTGGCAGCAGGGAGGGGAGGGGCGCTGGGGGCCGGGTGCTGGGGAAGAAGAAGTGAGGGGCGCTGGGGTCCGGGTGTGGAGGAAGAAGAAGGGAGGGGGAGGGGGCGCTGGGGTTTGGGTGCGGAGGAAGACGGGTGTGGAGGAATCAGAAGGGAGGGGGAGGGGCGCTGGGGTAAGAAGAAGGGAGGGGGAGGGGGCGCTGGGGTTCGGGTGTGGGATGGGTGCAGGACGAAGACTGAGACTTTCTTTGTTTTTTTATTTATTTTTTCTGTGCGTGCATATATTTTTTCGGTGTGTTTTTAAAGAACCAACAAAATAAATTATATTTTTCTATGAGTGCTTATTTTTCCGTGTGTGTATTGTCATGCATAGAAAAATCATACAATTATTCTGTGGGTTTTCGTATTTTTCTGTCGGGATATTTTGAAACCAACAGAATAATTGTAAGTTTTCTATGCGTACCGAAAAAAACGCACAGAAAAATTCATCATCCATAGAAATATTCGAGTTTCCAGTAGTGTTTGGCTTCATAGATGGTGAGACAATAGAAAATTGGGAATAGTTTATGACTCAGTTGCATAAGGCCATAGGAGACCTACCTGTTCTTGCTTTTTGCACTGATGCATGCAAAGGTCTAGAGAAAGTTGTTAAAAATATGTTTCCTCATGCTGAACATAGAGAGTGTTTTAGGCATCTTATGTAGAATTTCATTAAGAAGTTTGGGGGTGATGTTTTTTCGAAGATGTATCCTACAACTCGAGCATATAGAGTTGAAGTATTTCAATATTTCTTCAAATTTGTTAGAGAGGCTAGCGATCTAGTGATGGAATGGCTTGACAATCATCATAAATTGTTGTGGATGAGAAGTGCATTTAACCCTGAAATCAAGTGTGACTATATAACCAACAACCTTGCTGAATGTTTTAATAATTGGAACAAGGACTGGAAGGACCTTCCTATAGTTGATCTTGCTGATAAAATTAGGGAGATGCTAATAGTATTGTGGAGGAAGAGAAGGTAGATTGGACAAAAGCTTAGTGGGAGAATTTTACCTACAGTCATACATCAGCTGAAAATGAGAACCAGAGGCTTGGGTCACTTGACAGTTATCACCTCTGATAGTGTTGCAGTAGAGATATGGCAAATTAATAGCATCCATAACAGGCATGTAGTGAAGACTTATCTCCGTGAGTGCACATGCCTTGAGTTTCTTTAGTTTCTGTGACTTACATCTACTAAATGGGACAAATAAGCTACAAATGCCTAAATTGTTCTAACTTGTAGGAAAAGAAAGCCTAGGACAAATACAACCAAGTATGGGAAGAATGGTAACAAGAAAACTAAAAAAGCTACTGAAAATACTCCTGTCTAGTCTGAAATGATGTTGTCCATGCTGAAAATGCTGCTGTCCAGCTAGAAAATGCTGCTGAAAATACTCCTGTACAGGCTCAAAATGTTGTCGTCCATGCTGAAAATACTCCTGTACATGCTGAAAATGTTGCCACAGCTAAGGCCAATATTTTGTCAACAAGTCCAGAAAGGTTTACTAGAAGGTACTACTGATTCTTTCATGAACCCATTATAATTCTTTCATGAAAATGTTGTCATCCATTACAATTCTTTCAGTGTTGCAGCCGACTTGTTGTACTACTTGGAGAAGGGCCAATTACATTGCTAAATCATTTATCGCCAAACAAGCAGGCTACAACTTCACCAAAACTAAAGAAGGGAATAGATAAGATGTTGGTTCCAAGGAAGTTGAAGACGAACTGAGATGTGAATTTAAAAAACTCTATTTTAATACCTATGTATGAGCTGGCATTTGAAAAACTCTACTGTAATGCCTATGTATGTGGACATGTATCTCGATCATGAAATTGTATCTCAACCTTATCCTATTTGAAAAACTCTATTGTAATGCCGACTTGTTGAAACGTAAATGGTACCTATGTATTGTGTGAACCTTTATGAAATCTACTATATTTCTGGAATGTTATTGTGATCATGAAATTGTGTCAAAATTCTTTCCAAATTCAATTGAAATTCTGTCCAAATTCAAGCAAAATTGTATCAAAATTTTGTCTAAATTCATACAAGATTATGTTTTTATGACTACTATTCAGTTTTGAAAATGACAGAGAAAGAGTTGCCCCCTTGATGTGCTTATTTCTGTTGTCATCATTAATTTGAAACTTCACTTATATTCACCAATCATCATACTTGTATTTCAGACAATGGAATGTGTATGTTAACCTTTGCTACTCTTGCTGAATGTGTATTTCAGACATTGAAACTCCGACGTCATTGCAGGTAATTTTCTTAAAACTCTATCAACTTTTCTCAAAAGTTTCTATTCTTTTTCCCAGAGCAATTAAGAATCATGCGTTGATTTACAGTGGTGGCTTGATATCTATCCACACCTTCCTGAACAAGAGAAGCCATTGGAATGCACACAATTGCCAGGAGAGACCATTTTTGTTCCTAGTGGGTGGTGGCATTGCGTTCTAAATCTCGAGACAACAATTGCAGTGACACAGAACTTTGTAAACCAGTCTAATTTTCAGCATGTATGTTTGGATATGGCACCTGGCCATAGACACAAAGGAGTTTGCCGTGGTGGCTTACTTGCTGTTCCAGGAAAATTCATTAAAGATAATGAAAATCATCCATCTGTCACAATGAGTGGATGGAACCACCCTGATATGAGTCATAAGGAAAAAAGGCTTAAAGGTTCTGAACCACTAAGAACCTCAAATAGCATAAATCACTGTTCTGCATTTGAGTTCTCAGGTGTTTAGGAGAGTTTGGAGAATCAAGATTTCTCATATGATATTGATTTCTTGTCACAATTCCTTGAGAAAGAAAGGGATCATTATTCTTCTCTCTGGAGTCCAACTAATTCAATAGGGCAGAGAGAAGCAAGAGAATGACTCATGATTCAAGGAAAACATCTTCTTCATTACATAGGACTTGGATGTCATTACAACATATGCTTCACTTCCTAATAAGCACTACCACAACTAAATGAAATCCATCCTGTCTGCCGCATAACTCACACACAACCACACAGACAAACAAGAGCTAACTCACACACACATTGGCTGACTAACAGACATTAGTTGTTCACTTCCACATACAGGCAACCACAACACCAATTAGGATACCTACAGAGCCCACAAAAACAGAATAATCGATCACAATTTGCTTTGGCTCAGGCTTTGGCTCATGAATTGGTTCAGGAATCGGCTCTATAGGCTTCACCTTTAGTTTCCAAAGTTCAGCTACAACACTATCAAGTGTTTGCTTCAACTCTTGCAATTCTGCTTTCAATTCAGAACAACAGTCACCTGATGCCTCCTTCTTAGCCTTCCGTCGGTATTCTTGTGCTTCCAACTTCACATTCTGCACCTCAGGCCAAATGTAACCACAGGTAGTTGGATCACCCTACACTCAAAATGCATCAATCAGAGCAGCAACAAGAGACACAATGAGGTCACCAATGTCAAGAATCCTTACCTTGATGTTGTATGAGCACTTGATATACCACTCACCCAAAGTCGCCGGCTGCTTGCTCTAGATCCGGACCAATGGAACATGGCAAAAGGGCACTCACTACTGCCGCTACCCGTTGCACACGAGCCCGCTGAGGTTACCTTCATCGGGGCGGCGGCCGCAACCTAGAGTGGACGCGGTGGGGCGGCGGCCATGGCCCGGCGCGGACGCGACGGCGGCCTAGCGCAGATGGTCGGGGCAAGGATGCCTAGTGACACGCGGCCTGTCGACGGTGGCCTACGCGGGCGGGCGGCGGCGGCCGGCGTCAGGCTCCCGCCCGAACACCGGTCGAGACCGAGAGAAAACGGGAGAGAAATGAGAAATTGCCGTGACCGTGAGAAGTAGAGCAAGAGGATAAGGTAGAAGAAGACAGGGGTAAAACGGTCACGCCTGGTCAAAAAGATGGGGTCAGAAATTTACAAAGTTGGAAAAAACACGAAATGGCAAAATAGCGTGAAACACACCTTTCATAAGGGCATTCTGGCGAAGCCCGCAAACTTAAGGGCATTCTAGCGAAGCCCACTCCCCATAAGAGCAAAATTCCCATTTTCTCCTAGACGAGAGGCCAGGGGTCGCTTGTGTGCACGCACAACCCGATTTCCTCACAACGGCATGCGGCCGCATTCACTATCCTGCGGCTGTCTCTGCTTCGCGATTCGCGCTAGTCAACACATCCCTTTTCCCCTCTCTTTCCTGACCCTGCTGTTGCATTCCCGGTTTTCCCTTCCTACTCACATCTGACTCATTCCATTCCCATCTATGGATACCCTTCATCCCCCTTCTTCCCATCCAAAAAGTCGTCTTCTACCTCCCGGCTTCCTCTTCTTCTCCGTATCTCCCTCTCCCTCTCTCCGTCTTCTCCCTCTCCCTCTCTCTCTTTCCCTCCCTTCCGTTCTTCTCCGTCTCTCTCTCTCTCTCTCTCTCTCTCTCTCTCTCTCTCTCTCTCTCTCCGCCCCCCCTTCCCTTCTTCTCCGTCTCTCCCTCTCTCTCCGTCTTCCCATCCTTTTCCCTTTTTAGGTATCGATCTATAATTATTAGGCCCCCTAGTTCTGAATTTTATTTTTTTATGTGCTACCAGATCCCCTTTGCGTATTCCCTTTTTTCATATGTATTGTGTAGGCTTCTAGTAGTCATCTCTGAACAGGATTGCCTCCTTTCCTGATTTACATTTTGTTACAAGCACTCAGTTATCTAGCATTTTGATTAAACAGTTCAACCAATCCGTAATGCTAAGTGTTATTCATGTTTCTTTTATCTCAGCATGTACATTTATAATCTCACTTAATCTTTGTTTGCAGCGCTGTATTTTGAAACAATCCCTTATGCTTTTATAAAATTATATTTATTCCTAACATGCATTCTGCAGTTCTCATTGTAACTTTTTTTATTTGTTTATACATTCTATTTGTTAACAAAAATCTTTCCTTCAACTTATAACACTACTAGAAAATAGACCTTTCATCCCGCCTCTATTTTTGCCTTTAGTCCCGGTATTTATGTGTTCGGGACTAAAGGGACTATTAGTCCCGGTTATATCCTCAAACAAGGATACAAAGTTCCTGCCCCAAGTGTGTGGCATCGGCAGGCAACAATTAGTCCCGGTTATAGCCCAGAGCCGAGACTAAAGGTTATCCTTTAGTCCTGGCTAGACCCTCCAACCGGGAATAAATCTTTACTCCCGGCTTGAGGCTCTAGCCAGGACTAAAGGATGACCTTTAGTCCCGGCTCTGGGATATAACCGGGATAAAATCTTTCTTGATAAAATAATATAGTCACGCTGGACAAAAAAATAGGGCAGCCAGGCATTGAACCCACGACCTCATAGCCAAGGTCCAAACCGCAGCGCACTAGCTAGCCATCTGAACTAAGTCACTTTCTCGACAAGAAGGCACCCAAATATTTATTTAATAAGAGAAAAGACCCTTTAATTGATTATATTCTTTTGTTAACTATACTTTGAATTTTCTGGTCCATGTGCTTTCTAGTGCCTGATTGATCTCATAATTTTTATCAGGGTTTCAAATGCCCAGTGTGAAGCCACCACCAAGTTTGAGATTTTTCTGAATTGGTTTGGTAATTTTTTCACTTTAATTGAATTTCCACGTGACTTCACCGATTAATTATACGTTGAACTGAGTCCACCCCTGAAAAGATCCGGAATGGTGCCAAACTTTGCCAAATGGTCTCTTGTGCCCTAGGAGACAAATATTTGTGGAGGTTGATGCAAAATTATATTGTTTTGAATATGTAATTCACCGTATTTCGTCTCACACGGCACAAAGAAAAATGTAATAATAAAAATAATTATCAAAAAAACCTAAGATCTTGTGTGGGGCCATATTTTGAGTGTAAATGACTGCCAAAAATTTTTTAAGCCATTTCGACATAGGCGGAGTCGACGTGCTTCACAGAGGTATATAGAACCTTTCGTCGAACCCTATCTATACACCTAGGTTCTCTGGGATTCTGAGGTCCATGTGCTTTCTAGAGCCGGATTGGTCTCAAACTTTTTCTCAAGACTACAAATGCCCTGTGTGTAGCCACCACCAAGTTTGAGATTTTTCTGAGGTGGTTTGGTACTTTTTTAACTTTAATTGAATTTTCGCCCAAACTCACCGATTAATTATACAATGATTAATGAAGAACCTAAAGATTTATGTTACAATTACATGAAAACTAATTTCCTATCGAAAACCAATAAATTTAATAATTTCAATTAAAGTCTACATTTTTGCATTAACGAAAATAGTGAGTATTAGTTGCATTATGTTCAACATTTATAATAAAAAACACAATAGTTTAGGTCACATTTTTGGTGTGTGCAGTAAATGAAAATAAAGTTTATTACTTTTTCTAAAAAATTTATGCCTAGTATTGAATTTATTGCGCAAATAATAAGACTTAAACATTTAAATACAAAACATATATAAAATAAACTGATCTGCTTAAAAGTTTACGGGAAATGAAAATGTAGCCCACCTTTAGTCCTGGCTCCTACCACCAGCTGGGACTAAAGGTGGGCTGCATTTGGCGGCCCGCCAAAAAATCCTTTAGTCCTGACTCCTTCCAACAGCCGGGACTAAAGGTCTCCCCTTTAGTCTCGGCTGGTGGCAGGAGCCGAGACTAAAGGTGCTTTAGTCCCGGGCGGTGGATGGAGCCAGGACTAAAGGTCCCTCTCCTATATACCGCCGCCTCCCTTCTCTCTTCCTCCTCATCGATCGTCTTCGTCTTCAGCGCGTCCCCAGAGCTCCACCATCGCCGATTCGCCTCCCCGGCCACCCCCGACGCCGCCTTCCTCACCGGAGGGCACCCCGAGGCTCGCCCACCTTGCTAGAGTAGCCCCGATGCCGCGACCCTCATCGAGGAGCCCCCGGCCGCCCCCGACGCCCCGCGCGCGCCACGCCACCGCCGATTTCGCCTTCCTGGCCACCCCCGACGCCGCCTTCCTCATAGGAGGGCACCCGACGCCCGCCCACCTCGCTGGAGTAGCCCCGACGCCGCGCCCCTCAAGGAGGAGCCCCTGGCTGCCCCCGACGCCGCGCGCGCGCCACGCCGCCGCCGATTTCGCTTTCTTGGGCCACCCCGGCCCGACGCCGTGCCTTCTTCCTCACCGGAGGGCATCCTGACACCCACCCACACCTCGTCGGAGTAGCCCCGACGATGCCGCGCCCGGCTAGGAGCCCCCGTGCCTCGATCTAGCGCCGCTGTCCACCACCGCCCATCGCCGTCCATTAATTCTAAACCACCGGTATATATATATATTATATTTATTATATTTATGAATTATATTGATGAAATGTGTATTAATGTATATATGTATGAAATGTGTATATATATATCAATTAATGTATACATGTATAATTTTTCCTTAGGAAAAAAATCAATTGTGTTATATTCTGATACCATGTGGCCTATACCCTAAACCCTAAACCACCCTAAACCCTAAACCCTAAACCACCCTAAACCCTCCTCGGCCACCAACGCTGGCCGGCCGCCCCGCGCAGGCACCACCGCCCCGAAATATGTATGAAATGTCTATGAAACCCTAATTGCATAATTATTTGTTTTATAATTGTTTAGGCTCTCTATGGCCGACCCGAGAGACGATGACCTAGAGGCAGAAATGATGGATATTATCAATGCTGGCACTGAACATTGTGCCGATGTTGATAATGACCAGCAGGAAGACGATAGGAGTCAATACTTGAATCTCGATCATATTGTTGAGGAAGTTGTTCATGAAGGTAATTCCGGCGAGGTATATATTTTTTAATATCTAGCTCTCATTTATTTATTATGCATACATGTAGCCCACTGGATTGACCTTCGTTTTATAATACTTTTTGTGTTTCTATGCGTACATAGCCGTCTGGATCGACGACGACGACAGGGAACACAAAGAATGTTCGAGGGGCCAAAAAGCTGTTGGAAGGCCGCTACATCATCTCAGAATTCAACATGGCTACATGCAAACCACTAGGAAAATATGCACAGAAATTCATGTACCACTATGGGTACCTTATAAGGGACAAGCTCCCGATCAATGCCCGTGAATGGAAAAAATAACAATGCTCCTCATATTAGTTATGTCTCTGATAAGGACAAGGAGCTGATTTGGCAAGATGTTCTTGCACATTTCACGCTCCAAATAGATTATTATCATGAAGACATCACCCACGAAAGGTTGACGGAGCGAGTTAGGCATTGGACAATGAAGAAGATGGCCACCCAATTCCAATCTTGGAAGAAGCAGCTGTACAAATCATATGTCAAGAAGAACAAGACTCCAAATTGGAACGATAAGGGCCCAATTGCGAAGGCAAGGCCCTACTGGGAGGAATTTGTACAGTACAAGACATCAGAAGATGGTGCGGAACAGGCGAGAAGGAACCAAGAGAATTCCAGACAAAAGCAATACCACCATAACATGGGATCAGGTGGCTACGCGACTTCTGTTCCCAAGTGGCAAAAAATGGAAGCAGGCCTTATTGCCAAGGGGGTCGTACCTGAATTAGCACCGTGGTATGAATGCACAAAGCATTGGTTTTTAGGTCATGGGGGAGGATTGGACCCAGTCACCGGGAAGCTCATCCATGGCACAAAACTCGAAAGAGCAACAGAAAGGTTGATTCAAATTTTAAAAGCTAGAGATAGTGGACTATTCTAGCCCAACAAAGAGAAAGATGAACTGACATATTCCATCGGGACTGCTAAGCATTGTGGACTAACTAGAGGCAAAGGGGTCATTCCATGGGTGCAAGGTTTCCCTGAATGGATCGAGTCGTATAGAAGCCGCCAGAGACAGAAGGATGAGGAGGCAGAGAGGATCCGCATCTTGCAGCAATATGTTATTGAGTCACGGGAAGTGGTGCTTGAATCACAAAGGTGAGAAAAGGAAATGCAAGCAAAAATGCAAGAGGAAGTCGCAAGGCAAGTGCAAATACAATTGAGTGCCCACGGGATTACAACAGCTCTGGGAATCAACATTAGCCCCCTCGATCAGTTGAGAAGCAGTTGTGCTTCTACGGAGCTGCCTGATGCCATAAAAGATGCAGAGCTGCGCTTCCCCATGGATGATGTCATTGAACCTTTTACATCATGTGAGCTGCACATTCCAAAAGATAATGGCACAGTGAAGGTGGCTATTGGTGTTGTAAACCCTATCGATCGTACCAAGACACCAAGAATCCATGGGGCAATAGTATCAGCTGGATATGCTACCATCTCAGTGGATAAAGCTATTGAAGGTTTTAGCGATGTGCCTCTTGACATTCATGGAGGTGATGGGGAGAAGACTATGGGAGAAGCAGAGAAGTCCTTCATTGCAAGGTGCAAGCGCTACATCAATATTCCTAGGAAGCCGTTGCCGCACAATAGGTACGGATGAAAGTGAATGAAACAATTTTTTTATTAATTTTATATTGCCTCTTAAATAACAATTGACTCATTGTCTTCTGTACGCACACAGCAGGGCCTCCCCCAACCTAAGTCCAATAGTACAATCACCAGACCAGCGTAGTGCTCCGGGCGGCGGTTACGATGGGGTAGAAGACACGGCTGCATCCCCACCATCTCCAAGACGGTCTCCACCGCTGCCGCAACCACCTCCAAGGCGTTCCCCAACGCCGCCTCGAAGGTCTCCAATGCCTGTTCCCCCACCATCTCCAAGACGGTCTCCACCGCCACTGCCACCGCCTCCAAGGCGTTCCCCAACGCCGCCTCGAAGGTCTCCAACGCCTGTTCCCCCACCTCCTCCCATGAACCAGGGAAGACGGCTGCAAACAAATAAGCCATCTGCCCCGTCGGCAAAGACGACCAAGAAGGCCCCTGTGAAACCAAGGCCAATTCCACAGAAATTGCCTAGTGAAATGAGTAAAGAGGAGTTACATGATGCGGTTAAAAAACCGTCGAAGCATTCTTCTCAGGCACAAGGAAGAGGAAGCAGCAGGAGCAGAAGCACTTCCACCTATCTCTAGCTAAACTAAGGTGGATGGTGGAAGCTGAGCAGAAAAAGAGGTGGCAAGCTCGTAAGCCCTCGCCACCATCAGACTTTGACCGCACTCTTAGCAAGATAATCAAGAAAGCTGCTAAAGCAGGGAAAACTGTTGCACAACTCGGAGAATAAGAATTGCAATCAGTCCCTCCTCTAGTTATTGCTAATGAATATGGTTCAAACATAGATATGCTGGATATGATGGAAATACCTGCTGATAAAGAAGTGGATATGGCGGAACTTGCTAACTTTTATGCTATGAGAGGTATCGACCTTGGCGATTTCCTCTTCGAAAGTGCACTGGTAGCGGATGAATGGCAGAAATATGAGCATGGCAGGAGTCTATGGAATCCTAAGACCATCAATGAACTGGGTACACAATTGTTCAAGCTAAACACCTTGTACCTCGACGCGTGTCACCGGAAAGAGTTCTATATTTCTGTCAGAATCAAAGACGACCATTGGTTCCGTGGCGATGACGTTATGTATATTGAGTTTGCTGAATTACACCAACTAGTCCACCGGAACTCTCTCGACAAGACTCTTATCAGCTGCTATTGTCTGTAAGTGATTCTTTCTACTAATTAATAATAAGTCGCTACGTACGTACATGTCTGTGTTTATTATCCTCACTCTATATATATGATGCAGGTTTGAGATGGGCTAGTGCAAAAAGAGAGGGTGTACTGATATTGGTTTCATTGATCCACATATCGTATTCGAAAACCCTAAACCCCAACCAACATGGAAAGCAGAAACGGAGGCCAATATCGAGATGTTCTTAGAGAAGCAACGTGACAAGAAATGTATACTCTTCCCCTACAACTTCAGGTAAGTGTTCATAATGTCGACGATCGTGTATCCATATATATATGTTCACTGTACCTGTTAGCTAATTAATGAGTGTTAATGGACATGGCAATGAACACTGGATATTGATGGAACTCGATCTGGAGAAAGGTCTTCTAGGCATCATGGACTCGATGAGAAAAGAGCAAAAAGAGTTCCAAGCGATGATAGATATTATTCAGAGGTAATTGTAGTCTCACTAGCAAAACTATTCCAGTCTCTCTGCATGTAAATTAATGGTCCAAATATTTTTTATGTTATTTGGTAGTTGTTGGGAAAAGGGCTGTCAGGAACATCATATGAAACGCAAAGTGCCACTGAAAGTAGTGCTATACAAAGTAAGTACTATATACCTACCTTAGTTCAATTTCTCTATGCTCGGATGATGACGAATCTTTTTCTCGTAAAGTGGGTTCTGCTGCAGCCTCAGGGGACCAATCTCTGTGGATACTATGTTTGCGAGTTCATGAGAGTGTGCTAAAAAAGAACTAGTCTAGAGCAAAAAAGGGTAAGTGTACACACACACACACATATATATATATATATATATATATATATATATATATATATATATATATTCGTGATAGATACAATTTATTTATCATTATTCTTGATACATATATATATATATATATACTAATATACTTTTTCTTTATATCATATCTTAAATTGAAGACTTGTTGGTTGAAGGAAAAAACCCTGGACACACACCATCTCAAAGCAATCCAAGAGACAATAGGTGGATTTCTGAATGATCAGGTCTTAACTCCCGGCGGCAAGTTTTACTATGACCCAAATATGTGATGATGAAAGCCAAATTTTATATTGATCCAAAGAACATGTGATGATGAAATGTACAATTAATGCAAACTTTACATGTGACGATGAAATGTAATATTATGTTTTAGTTTACTTTTACTTGTGTTGCTTGCGTGCATTGATCGAGCGAAAACTTTACAGTACGCGCGCGTATACGTATATTACTTTGCAGCGAATAATTCGTATTCGAAAACCAAATTAAAACAAAAAAGAATCATCAATTGAAATAAGCAGGAAAAGAAAAAAAAAGACCCTTTAGTCCCAGTTGCTAATACCAACCGGGAATAAAGGGGCCAGCCCAGACGCTGGCGTGGCTACCTTTTTAGTCCCGGTTGGTATCACCAACTGGGACTAAAGGTCCACTTCTATTCCCGGCTACTAACCCTTTATTCCCGAACTCCTATTCCCGGCTGTGTAACCGGGAATAAAGGGGGTTGGCAGCCGGGAATAGAAGCCCTTTTTTTACTAGTGTAAGTATCTACATTTTATACAGTTACTCAACATTCACCTATTTATTTATACAGTTTATGAGGTTCTAAAACTTATAAGTATCTACATTTTATAGTTCTTATTCTTTCGTATAATATATTACAGCCTCTCAATTTTCCAAACCTGAATATAGTATATTGCAGTTAAATCATCTCCATGGCATTTCTTTAATATCCATATCCTTTTCTTCCTCCCATTTCGTCTAGTCCCCCCTTTTTAATCACTGTTATCATTATTTTTCCTCTTTGCATTTTCACTGGTACTTCCTAATTATGTGTCTTAATACTTTCTTATTTAGCCTTTTGAAGAACTCTACCGAGTCATTATGAATATGGTGTCTGTCTGTCCCGTTTTCTAATTTCTATTTTCCAATGTTGATTCATTATGATTTATGGTGTGTGTCTATGCGGTCTTCTAATTTTTATTTTCCAATATACCTATACTGATCTATATTTTGTTATTTTTCAAACACATATATTCTTAACCGCAGTCTATTCTCAGATTAATACTCATACTACAACCACACCTCTTTCATTAAAAAATCATAGCTATCTGAACTCCTGATCTGCACTAAACGTTTATTAACATGTTTTCCTTTTTTACATGATTATTCTTCCTGCGGATTCATCTTCCCCTTTCCTCGCCTACTAGGTTTCTTCTTAATATCCCTTTGCTCCTTCCCTTGAAGGTTGACTCCTCCACTATCGCCGATTCAATTCACTTTTGCCCGCTTGAATGCAGCCCGTTCGCCTCCAAACGTTTCATTCTGTCTTAGTCGCTCCAGATCGATCTCTCGTTATCATCCATGCACCAGTTCTATAATCTAATCCTGATCTGTTGCGCATCAGGATCTCCTATCTGGCACACTGATATTTAGTAGGCTATGCCAAATTTTCTTCTACATTGCCATTGATTTCTCTGATGTATATACACATCCATTTTCTTCATGTAGTTTCCCATTGGTTATCTGAAGATCATAATGAATTTCGTGCAGATCTTAGGACCTTTGAATCTTCAACACAATGTTTTCCCACAGGTGAAAGCTTTTGACTGAACTATAATTGGAAAGATGATTCAAGCTACCAATAGTCATACTTGTGCATCAGCACATGAAAGCTTCTGTTCTAGCAAGGTAACTAATTATGCGAAGGTCGTTTTTTTAGTTACACTTTTTAATTATCAGTGTTAATATATTTTATTTACTTGAAGAATACAGCTCTTCACCTATTATATACTATCAAAAAGAATGCGAAGTTGTGTAGGTTTGCCAATTCGCAGTGGGCAATTGGGATTGATATGATCGCCCTGAAAGAGACTGTTCTGTTGGCCATAACTTGTATGACTGGCTCAGTCCACACCTTCAAACTCATAACTTGTATGACTGACTCACCTTTTCGGTCCACACCTTCAAAACTGATAATAAATTCAAAAACATAGCATTGTTTTCCGGTGTTTCGACAACAAAGAAAAGAACAAACGCCATGTTTAGTTCCGATAATGCCATTGCATCTGACATTGATATCTACGGTAGTTGCATCCTGGCATTCTCTATACACGATCATGTAGTGTTGAGTTTTCAGGACCAATATGTAGAGTAAGCACCAGCCCAGCCAACCTTTGCATGCATCCATTGTCGCAATACTCTATTGTCAAAGTATCAGAGAGTAAATTATCCCTACCACTGCTATATATATATTTGCCACTTCATCTGTTTTCAGATAACACTCTTATAAGCTATAACATAGCACTATCACTACTAGATTCAGGTTGGCACTCCAAATTGCACTCGGCAAAGCCTTTGCCGAATGTAGCACTCGACAAAGAACACACGGCAAAAAATTGATCGGCAAAGACATCTTTGCCGAGTGTCTTTTATCTGGCACTCGGCAAAGGCTTTGCCAAGAGCCCCGGGGGCACTCGGCAAAGAAAAGCGACCATCACGGCGCCGGCCCCGTTGACGGTGGCTTTGCCGAGTGTCAACCCTGCAGACACTCGGCAAAGATTTTTTATTTTTTTTAAAAAAAAATTCTTTGCTGAGTGCCCCCTGACCGGCACTCGGCAAAGTTTGAATTTTTTTTAAAAAAATTCTTTGCCGAGTGCCCTCTTGCCGGCACTCGGCAAAATTTGAATTTTTTTTAAAAAAATTCTTTGCCGAGTGCCCTCTAGCCAGTACTCGGCAAAGTTTGAATTTTTTTTTTTAAAAAAAATTCTTTGCCGAGTGCCCTCTTGCCGGTACTCGGCAAAGTTTGAAATTAAAAAAAAAAATTTTGCCGAGTGCCCTCTAGCCGGCACTCGGCAAAGTTTGAATTTTTTTTAAAAAAAAAATTATTTGCCAAGTGCCATGGTCATGGCACTCGGCAAAGCTAGAAAAATGGTTTTCCGAGCGCCCATTTTTCCAGCTTTGCCGAGTGCTATGACCATGGCACTCGGCAACGGGGTCCTTTGCCGAGTGCAACACTCGGCAAAGTGACCCAAAATGGCAATTTTTAATTTTTTTACATTCCATCATGACAAATAAATTAATACAATCATATATCACATATATATCTCATCCATCACATATATATCTCATTCATCACATATATATATCTCATCCATCACATATATATCTCATCCATCCACACATCCATCCGCACATATCACATCCATCACAATATATATCACAGCGGTCGGCCGTGTGCGAATGACCGGGCTCTCGCTCGTGCTCCGTGCTCGGATCTGGGTGAGAGAGGGAGTAGAGGCCGTGTCGATGACGCTATCGCCAAGCCAGAACCGCCCATGCTTCTTGCCTTGCCCCGCCCTCATGACAGTCTCTCCATCGAAGTCCTGGGTGCTCGGATCGTGGTCTGGCCCATGGAGCGACCTCGCCACCTCAGTGTACTCAGTGATGCGGGAGTTGACGCTCGGGTTCGTGTATGCCTCGGGCGGGTCCTCCAGGTTGAAGGAGACGTCGGACGTCGCCTTGCCCTTGTGGGCCATACACCATGCCTGAAAGTCCGAGCAAGCCTGGCCACTATGTGACGCCGACTGCGAGAAACAAAGGAAAAACATGCAGTAAGTATTATTAGATCTTATGCTTCTAATCAAATCTCTATCACCCAAAAAAATATAGCATGGAATTAATCTCTATCACCCAAACCAGTCAGGAAACCACATCTAGGCTCACTAAACTGAATCAGAAAAAAGGAGAACAAAATGGGGGGAAGCATACCTTGACAGTGATAGTGGGACTCATAAATCATGCAGTAGTTAGCGAGCACCACCATGTTCTACTATCAGTGCTAAGGAAAATGAGATACATAATCAGCTCCAGTGGAGGCAACCACATTGGGTCCTACTAGCAAAAAAGATCATAGCCCATAGCATCCAGAGCATGATCACAGAATTACGGAATTAAGGCCTAAACACTACTACCTTTCTCAAGGTGTTTGCTGACATCCTTATTTGCAGCATTCCAATGGAAAGTTGCAGAAACCACAATTTTTAATTCGCCAAAGGATTTAGCCAGCTTTTTCTGGTTGTTAGAAGCATTTGAAGAGTGGACAAGTGACTCAAGGATCATACTGTAATGATATCGACAAAGAAAAAAATCAAATCACCTAGATATGCATTTTTATGTCATATAAATCGTACTGTTGGGAGTAGCTTATGATCTGCATTTTTAAAAACCACAAACCTAACATGCTGCTCTAAACATACTAGAAACTTTTGCACGCTTCGCGGCACCCTACCAGTCAGATTGTGAACGCCCATAATTTTTTTGCCATCATAAATGAATCCAGCTTTAACAATCCTGGCAACATTCTTTAAAAGATAAATTTCGGTATCATTATTCCTAAACATTTATATCAACTACTTTAAGCATTGAATCCCAAAGATTACTGGGAAATATTGATTATTTAGCTGGTGCTGGGTAAATTAACCAAACAAACAAACAAATTGACTACCGGAATGTATCTCCTCTTTGGCAACTAACCAAACAAATTGTATGTCCACAATACACTTGATAAATGTAAACAATTGGTGCAGATCCAATCATCCAATTGTTGTTAACTGGATGGATAGAGAACCAGACGTGCAATAAATAAACACATACAGATCATATTAAAACAGACTTCATATGATAGACAACCAGCTCAGAATTTCTAGTCATGGCAATGTTTATGTCATCCATCCACTGGGCCTAACTTGAGGTACAAAATTACTGTTTTTGAAGTTGGACAAAGTGTAGACAATCATTTTGAGAAGTCTATAACTCCTCCTAATTGACTCAATCTAAAATATGAAATATGAGTATAGAACTCTTTGGAAGCATAAGCAAATTAACTACAATTCTCTAATACATTGTATCACGATATTCAGAATGTAAGAGCCCAAATAATCGATCTTATCTATACTGTACAGTTTCTGCAGAGCCAACAAAACTAGTATATTAGCAAATAACCTGGCTCTGCATCGGAGAAGAGCTAGGAGATGAGGAGAGTTACTAGAAGCAGCAAATCCAGTTCGGTGATTTCCGCCTCCTTCGACTTCTAAGCCACCAGCTGCATCGGAGCGGCACAACCACAATCAGGGCACACACACACCCGCCTACATGTGAAGGATGCGAACCATGGAGTAGACTGAGAGATGGGAGCTCACCACTTTGCTGGCTCTGCAGGACGAGAGGTCTGTAGGAAAGCCAGGAACAGCGACCGGTCGTGCCTGCTTCACGCCTCTGCTTGACGGTGGCGGCGAAAGACGGGCCACGGGCGCGGCCGCGCAGCGCAGGCGGGATGCGGGACGCCGACCCGGCGTCTACGGGAGGCGGATAGGTGGGGCTGGAGCTGCACCTGGCTGCGGCACGGCATGACGTGCGCGGGAGGCGGGGTGCCCTGGAGCTGGCGGCGTGGGGGGCGGCGTGGGCGAGGGCGGGGGCGGCGGCGGCGCTGGCGCGGGCGTGCGTGTGTGCGGTGTGTGCAGGCCGGCTGGGCCAGCAGGTTAAATCTCTCTTTGGTCGAGTGCCCCCGATCTGGTACTTGGCAAAGTTTTTTTTATTTTTTTTTTAATTCTTTGCCACGTGTCACTGACCTGGCACTCGGCAAAGAGGGTTTTTTTTTAAAAAAAAAATTCTTTGCCGAGTGCCCCCGATCTGGCACTCGGCAAAGTATTAATTTTTTTAAATTCTTTGCCGAGTGTCAACCGGTCTGGCACTTGGCAAAGAGGGGTTTTTTAAAAAAAAATAAAAAATCTTTACCGAGTGCCAACCGTCCTGGCACTCGGCAAAGAGACTCCTTTGTCGAGTTTCTTCTCCTGACACTCGATAAATCATATTTTTTTCACTTTTGACCTCCAAACTTTTTCTGCAGTCCTCATACAATATCTGGTACTTCATGTTTCAATGTGGCATATTCTTGAGACTTTTTCTATATTTCTTTCATTTATTTCATTTAATTGAATTTTCTTGGATAATTTAAATTATAACTGCTAGTCATTCGAATAATAAAAAAAAGAATGGAAAAATGATATTCATGTTATTTAGTGTAATGTGAGGCCGTATCCAGGAATAGACCACCAATTTCGAACATCTTGTTCACGAAATATGACCACGAACTTGCGATCGAGTTGTTTTTAAATTCTATAAAAAGCAAACAAAGTTCGAAAATTATGAAACTTGTCAAGATGTCATGATATCATATGTGAAGGCTGTGATAAAAATTTGAGAAGGTTTCGCGCAAGTTGTCACGTACGATGCTTATTACCTCGGCGGTCTCTTCACGAAATCATGAAACTTATACGAAGATTCTTCGGTTTGCAAGCATCGTATGGGACAACTTGTGCGAAACCTTCTTAAATTTTTATCATAGCCTCCACATATGATATCACGACATCTCAACAAGTTTCATGATTTTCGGACTTAGTTTGTTTTTTATAGAATTTAAAAACACTTCGCACGTAAGTTCGCGGTCATGTTTTGTAAACAAGATGTCCAAAATTTGGGGTCCGTTCGTGGATACGGCCTCACACTACACTCAGTAACATGACTATCATTTTTTGAATCATTAAATTCCATTATTCGTACCACGTGTCAGTTCAAATTTATATTTTTCGAAAAAATTCAAGTAAACGAAATAAATTAACTAAATATATAAAAAAGCCACAAAAAATCCCCAAATTCTAACTAGGAGTTCCTGGTACTTTAAAAGGGCTGCACAAAAAAATTTGAAGGCCAAAAACAAAAAAAACTTTGCCGAGTGCCGGGCCATGGCACTCGGCAAATGGGGTCTTTGCCGAGTGCCAAGAATAAGGCACTTGGCAAAGAGGGTTTTGAATTTTTTTTAAAAAAATTCTTCTTTGCCGAGTGCCTTGACATTTCAAAAAAAAAAATTCTTTGCCGAGCGCCGTGTCAGGGGCACTCGACAAAGTATTTTTCAAAAAAAAAAAATCTTTGCCGAGTGCCAGATCTGGGACACTCGGCAAAGAATTTTTTTTTAAAAAAAACCTTCTTTGCCGAGTGCCTAGTAGCAGGCACTCGGCAAAGAAGGACGTGGCCGAACACCGATACGCGGGGCAGCCTATGCCGAGTGCCGCGCTTTTGCCAAGAGCCTGGTACTCAGCAAAGAAGTCCTTTGTCCGAGAGCCTTTTTTTGCCGAGTGCCCGGCACTCGGCAAAGAACTCTTTGCCGAGTGCAATTCTTTGCCGAGTGCGGCACTCAGCAAAGAAGGTCTTTGCCGAGTGTCCTGATTTTTGACACTCGGCAAAGCAGTTTGCACTCGGCAAAGATCCCGTTTCCAATAGTGTATGAAATTTCAGAGCCTTCGCAAGTGTGCAACCATCTGGCTCTTTGCATGTTAATCAAGAATTGTCCTGAAGGTAAGTAGTGTAATTAAAACCTTTGTCTGTGCAACGCTCTAGCAAACTAGGTATGGATTATTCCTAGTAATATTTTTATCTTGTATGTATCTCTTAACTCTTCTGTTGACATCGGTGGTTTAGCTGTGCTACTTTAGTACATCCAAGCTGTACTTTTGACTTCTTTTTTCTTTTTAAAATATATGTTTCCTTGTTTTCTTTAGAAGTCTAGATCAAATTCACTGACAGATGTATGTAATAATGGGTTTATGTTTTATAAGATTATTTTCTTGCATCAAGTGCATTTTATAGCCCATGATATTGCACCATGCGGTTCTGCAAAACCTCACTGATGCTGTAGTTTCATCGAAATAACTGATTTTTGTATAAACAATTTATATTCTAAAACAAAGGTTAATGGTTGCTTTATAAAAAGCACAAAGTTATTCTAACTGATTACTTTTTTTGCGGGATTACTGAGTGCTAGGATACAGCAAGTAAACATACGAGTATGGCTCCAAATAAATTTAGTTATGCAATCTCATCATAGAAATATATTGGCAAACCTCTCTAGATAAAAATACTTTACATAACTTCCTTGCTTTGCTCCACTCCAATGCACTCTCGTCAGAACTCCCTGGAGTTCTACCTGTAAATAGTTTAAATTACCACACAAGCACTTGATTCATAACCTAGCTAATAATTTACCAGCTCATAATCCACAATCCATATCTTTCTGTCACCTGTCTTTGTACTGGCATGAAAAAACCGATTTCCTTTTCTGTGTACATAGACCAAGCCTATTTCCACATGTTTTGGTACTATAATTTTGACTAGCAAAGCTTCAGAATCTTTTCCTTCCATCATCATAGAGTAAAAAGGCTATAGAAAAGTTGCTTGCATAAATTCACTACCAGATACTGGAGCGGACACTCGGCAAAGCCCCAAAAACACTCGGCAAAGCGTTTGCCGAGTATTACACTCGGCAAATGACACTCGGCAAAGAGCTATTTGCCGAGTGTCAAACGTCGGACACTCGGCGAAGACTATGTCAAGTCCCCAAAAAACACTCGGCAAACATTTTTTGGAAAAAAAATAAAAAAAAACAAGTCGCCGGCCACCGCCACCACAGCCGCCGCCCACCACCGCCGCCACCGCCACCACAGCCGCCGCCCCCGCCACCGGTCGGATCCGGGAGAGGGAGGGCCGGATCAGGCTTGGAGAAGAAGGGGAGGGGAGGGGCCGCCGCCATGGAGCCCGCCGCCGCCGCGTTGCTCGCCGTGGAGCCTGCCGCCCGAGGGCTCCTAACCGTCTGATCCACGGATCCACCACCATCGGAATCCAACCCGCCTGATCCACCGCTAGAGGACACCTCTCCGTCAGATCCCCGCCGTAGTGGCTCCATCCCACCGAATCCGCGATGCCACCCACCGGTGGAGCCATGGAGGGAGGGGAGGAGGGCGGATCTGCACCGCCACCCGCTGCTGCTGCTGCTGCTCCGCATCACCGAGAGGGGCCGAGCCGCCCTGCGCCATAGACAGGAGGGGCTGGGCTGCCTCGCGCGCGACCGTGAAGCCACCAAGCGCCGCCACCGCCCTGCGCCAACGAGCCAAACCGCGTTGCTCCCCTGCTTCCCTCTTCTCCCTCCGCTTCGCATCTCTGCTCTCCTCTCCCTTTCTCCCCTAGCTCTGCCTTGCCCTCTTCTCCCTTGGTGCTGTGCGCGGACAACAGGGAAGGACAGAAGATGCCGTCCGCCGCGCCCTCACCGTGCTCTGTCGTGCCGCAGCAAGCACCGCTGCCGCCCCTGATCTGCTTCCCCGCTCCGCTCTCGCCCTCTCGCACGCCAAGCGCCGCCGCCGTAGACTGCCCCGGCCGGCTTGCCATGCCCGGGACCACCGCCTTGCCTTGCTACGCCGACGCCATGCACTTCTGCCTTGCCCTGCTTGCTTTCTCCTTGCCGTCTCCCTCTCTCTCTTTCTCCCGCTCTCTGTTCTCTCTTTTTCTCTCTCTGAAGTCGGTGCACGTGGATGGGAAGGGATGAGGCAGCACCGAAGGCACCCAATGACCAGCTCCCAACCACGTCATAGCAACCAATAGGAGCCAGCCACTTCGCCCATGGACCCCGCACAGTCATTGGCTCTACTTACCTCTCCTCCTTTCTGTAGACTCATAATTAAGTAGATTTTGTCCTTTGCCGAGTGTCCTAGATCTGGACACTCGACAAAGTTTTTTTTTCATTTTTTTTCTTCTCCTTCTTTCTCAGAAAAAAATATTTTATTTCTTTGCCGAGTGCAAAAAAGAAAACACTCGGCAAACTCCCTCTTTGCCGAGTGTTTTTTGACACTCGGCAAACCTCCTCTTTGTCGAGTGTTTTTTTTTGCTGAGGGTTTTTAGCACAGCACTTGGCAAAGAACTTGTTCACCGAGTTCCCGAGGGAAAATACTCGGCAAACATAAAAACACTCAGGAAATTTGACATTTTCGATAGTGATTGCTCCTCCAAAATAGTTTCTATACCGTTTCATAGTCCAGTCCGGCCTATTTATTTTGGTGTTTCACTTGCTCTCAATATTTTATAGCAATGGAGGGGATTATGGTGGCCGACAATGGTGTTGTTAGCAAAACGAGACACTAGGGCATGGAGCAACAGCGATGGTGCCGCGTTGTGGAGGGGCGGCACAGTGACATGGGACGAAGCCATCATCAGCGGGATCGCGGGGTGCATGGGAGGAGGTGGGATGGGACCGCCTAGTCTGCGTGGCGGAGGCGACCATCTCGGGAGACGACTGCGCAAATCGTGGAAGCCCTTGGGCACTGCCTTCGTCAAGCCCTATGTGTTGCCTCCACTAGTCATCGCGTGGCCCTGTGCGCTACCTCTGCTAGGTGGCCCTTGCACGCCACCCTTGCTAGACGTCGTGCGGGTGGGTTGCTCCTAGCAAGTCGACCAGCCGTCGTGGGCCTTTGACGGACAGTCGCGTGCCCCTGTGTATCACCTCCACGAGCCACTGCAGTTGGCGGGCTGCTCTGAGCATGTCCGCCGGCCACCATGGGCTACTCCACTAGGATGTGTTGCTTGAAGATTGGGTCACCAGTAAGGAGGAAGTGGTAGGGGCCTGACATCCTCACATGTGGGATATGGTCCTACCATGGATCCATCTACCACCTTGACCATGGAAATAGACACTCCAAACCATGGAATACAACCCCTAAACCATATATCTAGCCGCTCTAGACCATGGATCTGACCGCTCAACACAATGCATTCGTTCGCATGCACTATCGGAATCGAACAGTCGATGCCAAAATATCCATGTCACCAGCCAGATCTGCCTTTAGGCCCTCGAATCTCTAGGCCGCCTTACTTCTTGAGAGGTTGTGCATTAAGACCACCTTAGTTCTTGATGAATTGTTTGCTCTTAATTCCTAGTCTTTATTTGAGATGAGCAATGATCTAAGAGAGGGGGAGGGGGTGTTGGGCTTAGTTGGTGATCCTTATTGCAAATTTTTCATTGCCAACATAGTTAAAACAATATTGCATATACCATCATAGTTGTAGGCTTTATTCTAATGAGTTTCACAAGTTTTGGGGAATATTTGGTTCCAAGGGAGACATTGAGCAAAGGTGAGAGAATTTGGGCCAAAGAGTGGGTCGCCCAACATATCCCTAGGTCGCCAACCTACTAGCTGGCCCAATGCAAGTCCCACTCCCCCAATATGCAAAGAAACATATCATGATACCATAAAACATGAAGCCCTATCATGGTACCATTTATAAAATAGGGAGAGTGAGGGGAGAGCTAGGGAGGAGCTGTATTTGTTGGCCCCTCTTCCGACTTTGTACGTTAGTGGATGTAGTTAAGTTCCATCTATGATTCATACTCTAGTAAATGTGAACCTTCTATATAATTAAAGTTAAGTTCCTTTGCTTGCTTATGAAATCTCTGCTCACATCGAGTGTTCTAGACATAGATCATGACTATAGTAATCATTAGCATAGACATGGTGTCTACGATAGTGTTTACTTGAGGTTGCGCCTAATCCACGAATAGTTGTGGTACCCCAAGGGCAAAAACTAGGTCATAATATGTTGGGGACTGAAGGCATGTGTCAAACCAACAGAGAAGGCCTTATGACAAAGGAGAGGAATGATGTGGTGGTGTGCGTATTGATGCATCACGTGATTGGTTCACTATTTTTGGTTTTAGAAGCTGTTCTCATGTGTGCTTGTTTTGTAGTGCTTTCATTAAGCTAGGTGGAGAAGCCCCTGCAAAAGCAATGCCAACGAGGGACTATATATGTTTATTCATTAGTCATTATTGCCGCTACTGATTCTTCGTTATATTTGACAACAACTCTTAGTCCTCCCTTTCTTCATGGAGACTTTGATTATAATGTGCTATAGTGCATCTAGTTAACAAGGAACTAGAAATTATTCAAAAATATTAGCAGCCATCACTAGACAATTGTAAGAGGTCTTTCAAGCTTAAATTTGCCTTGGTTATCATAGAGCAAAGAGTAGTTGTTTCGCTAACATTGTAAACTAGCTAGACTCTTTATAATTTTTTTTGGGGTGGGGGAGCTAAGAGGCTCCACCTGAATAATTTACCATAGATTCTAGCAAGCCAGTAATGGAGGGTGCAAAGCACCAAGTACAAGGGTGACCTAGAACAGTCCAACATGGTACAAAGAGAGAGGAGAGAGAGATGACAACCAACACCAACACAACACATACAAAGGGAAAACACAAACAACCATAGGGGAGAAACTAAGAAAAAGTATAACTCCCACTATGGAGGCATGTCGAAGATCATCGAATATGGCACCTCAAATAGACAAACTCTGATGAGGTCCATTCCACAGGAGGCTATATATAAGGCACTAAGTCAAGATTGACGGACAACCGTCATGAAGTACATCTTCTATGGAGTACATCCGGGACCAATCGCCTTTCCACCTACACCCCTAATGGGGAGGAAGCCTCTAGGGTTGGAGGACCTGATGACTGGAGTCACTACTAAATTTTGATCCTGTTTTAACTGCTCAAAAAGTGTTGCCATAGGCCCAAAATAGTTGCAATAGCAGAAATAGCAACACTTTTTTTGTTGGGAGGCGTTGTAGGCGCTTGCGTGGGTAAAGCTTTGAACAACGCTTTTCTGCCTAGCATTGCAAAATGCGTTTTGGATTTACAACACTTAGGCGTTGCAATGTAAGCTTTTGCTACGGTTGTAGGTGTGGCAATAGCAACTAATGCAATGCCTTTGGCGTTGCTAGACCTTGCAATGGCAACTTACCCATGTGGTAGCAAATGGTGCACTAGCAATGATGAACGTTTGTTGCAAGACAATGTATTGCCACGCATAACACATGTGGCAACAAGGATTATGTTGCAACACCAAGAAGTGGTGGCAACATGTGCAATTGCCACGCCAAAGGTTTGGTTGCTATAAGATGCAACCTCTATTACATCACATAACGAGTGTGGCAACAAGACCTATATGGCAATACCAAGAAATTGTGACACATGTGCAATTGCCACGTTCGCATTGTCATTGCTATAAGGTTCAACCTCTATTGCTATGCGGATTTTTTTGTTGCTATAGGATATATTGCCACAGAAAATGTGGTTGCCAATAGCCACTTTTACAATGCTTTTGGTTTGGTGTCATCGGACAACATTAGAACGCTATTAATTAATTAGAATCTCAATAGACATCAACCAAAGCATTTGAATAAAGCCATTGAACTAAAATAGATATCCATTCATTAAATAGCAATATGTTAAAATAGTATCTACACTGAGAATTTCGTGAAATCTCAAAACAAGAACTACAACATTTTCTAACATCTCTACAACACTTGCGCCTTCCTAACTGTGGTTGGCCATAGCTTTATTGTTTTATGCATAGGCTATTTCCATCTGAGCTAGGTCTGTTCCATAGTGTAGCGACAACAAAAGATATATTCTGTAGTGTTTATAATATATAAAAATAAATTTATCAAAGTGGACTGTAGATGTACCTATGGTTCAATAACTTATGCTGCATGTGAAAATGTGATTATTCAAGATGCTAGCAGCATCTAGCTATTCTGAATTCTGATGTGTTGTTTCTGACAGAGCCAATATAGAGATAAAAGCTCTCTGAGACTTAGTTTTTAGAATATAAAATGAAAATAATCCAAAATTTGATAAATGGATCATTGAGGAAGCTCAGTGGTCTCTTCCATTGTCCAGCTTCCTTTAACTTAGAGCAATTAGTTCCTTCATTTATGGATTGCTTTGTTTGCCTCATGAACTCGAGGGTAGTATATTGAGACAATTCCACAACTTTAAACCACTTATTCATCATCATCTGTACTGTTTTGTTCTTCATTTTGCATAGTCCACTTCACAGGTCAATTTGGATTTCTAGCAATAGTGTTAGATATAATCCAGACCCCTTAAAATGAACCTGTGTGTTTATTTGCTTAGGAAAAATGTCGCTCCAGGAATAAAATGGAAAACACATTGTCTTATTTATTGAGTGAACATGTGGTTGTAGTAAATGTCAAAAGAAAATGGAGAAGGGGTTTAACAACTTTGTTGTAAGAGTGCTGCTGCTGATTTTGTGGGAAACCATTCTTTTCTCATTTTGAGCATCGTTACTTTTGAATTCATTATTTACTAAATCCAAATTCACTGAACCAAATTGTAGACTGACATTCTAGAATGAAAATTGCGAGATCAATGGGGAATTCAAATCATACAAATGGATAGAAGATCCACGGGCACTTCAAATCATAAAACATTTTGTTAAGCAGGGACTTTCAGCCAAATGTTGTGACTTCGGGTCCACTAAAATTGTTTGAGCTGAGGTTGGTCTTACTGCAATAGCACCTGGACTCTAGATATCACACCAAAGACTGTTGTGCTTTGAGTGCGTCCCAACAGTCTAGTTAGATATTTACAGTTTCAGGGCTATGCCCTTCGGTCTCATTACTAGACCGAAAGCTGTTTATGTTATTCTTGATGAGTTGCATGACAACAAATGTACTCTAGAAACCACTATTAGAGAACAGAGTTTCGGTTTTAGGCTTTAGTCCTAGCCATTTTTGGGACCTAGGGACTAAAGATAGGATTAGTCCCGGTTCGAGCCCCCAACCGGGACTAAAGTCCCCTACCCAATGGCTAGAGCCACAGTCTTTTGCAGGAGGGGACCTTTAGTACTGGTTGGCGGCTCAAACCGGGACTTAAGGTCATCCTCTAGTCCTGGTTGGAGCTACCAGCTGTGATTAAACCTTTAATCCCGGTTGGTGGCTCCTAACTGGGAATAAAAATCCACCAGTAGTCCCAGTTTGAACTACAAACCGGGACTATAGTTCCTAGGGCTATATACTCTCCTTCCTCCCCCAGCTTGAGCCATTTCAAGCTCTCTATTCTTGCTCGTCGTCAGCTGCCATTTCAAGACTTCATTCGATTCCTCCATCCATTCTTCGGTTCTAAGGGCTAGCAACTTCATCCTCTCATGTTTCATCACTAGCATGGCTCATTTCATGGTCTAGAAATAGAGAAATTTGTGGTTTTCTAGATTGGGAATAATGGTGGATATTTTTGATTTATATGCCATTTGAGCTCTAAATATAGTTTGCATATGTAGATGAAGGAATCTTATAGTAGATCATCAAAACTAGTATGCACCTTTCATTGCCTCATTTCATGGTTTAGAAATAGAGAAATTTAAGTTTTTTACATTAGAAAGAATGATAGATTTTTTGGATTTAGACACCATTTGAGCTCAAACTCACTTGATAGTTTGCAAATGTAGTTGAAGAAAGCTTAAAGTAGCTAATCAAAATTGAACGAGTATCCACCTTTCTTTGTTAGTATATAGCTCATTTAATTTTATAGTTCACAAAATGGGAAATTTATAGTAGTTGATGAAAATGAGTATAGAGAGTCATAGATGGCAACTGCTTCTGGGTCCTTGGCCTCAGCATGGGGTCCCTAAGCGACTAAGGCCGGACGTCCCTCTCATTGCGTGTGGTAAGTGTGGGCAGAAGACTATGAAGGAGTAAAGGGTGAAGAAGGGTATCAATCAAGGGCACATCTTCTACACATGTTCAGATCATGAAGTGAGTTATTTTTTTGTTATGTTTTTGTTATGATTTGTAGCCATTTTTCATGATGATTTTGATTAAAGTTCTTGATTTGTTGTTGTAGTTTTAGTGGGATGGCACTAGATGATGTGACAGTTGGTACTAGGGAGGAAGAGTAGTTGTGCACATCCAAAAATCTCATGCAAAGGAGACTGAGGTGGCTAATGAGAGTGCGCCTATGTATGATGAGGCAGTGAACCAGCAGAAGAATGATCTATTTGTTTTATTTGTAATTGGTCATGAAATCCATATTCTACTGAAGTGCATTGTAGGTTTAGTTTGTTTATTGCTATTTGGGATTTTCTACATTGTATCAAGGCTTTAATAAAGTAATGTTTGAGAGTGAAACAACTATGTGGTATAGGATATTAATTAATCATGTTGATTGATGGATATGAGACACCCTGCTGATGGATCCTAGTGGAGAGCAATCGAAAGAGAATTCCTAAAGTTTGCAGATGATGCAAGAAACTTAAGGTTTGCTTTAAGTACAGATGGCATGAATCCATTCGGAGAGCAGAGCAGCAGTCATAGCACTTGGCCTGTTACTCTATGTATCTACAACCTTCCTCCATGGCTATGCATGAAGCAGAAGTTCATTATGATCCCATTGCTTATCCAAGGCCTAAAGCAACCTAGAAACGACATTGATGTGTACCTGAGGCCATTAGTTGAGGAACTTATACTTTTGTGGAACAACACAGTCGTACTTGTGTGGGATGAGTACAAACAAGGAATACTTTGACCTACGAGCATTGTTGTTCATAACAATCAATGATTGGCATGCTCTTAGTAATCTTTTAGGACAGTCGAACAAAGGATATAATGCATGCACACACTATTTTGATGACATGGAAAGTATATTTTTGAAAAAATGTCAAAAGATCATGTACATGGGCCATCATGATGCACCTAACGAAGAATCTTTATGTGAACCTGCTAGGCTTCATGAGTGTGTATGGGAAGGTTAAGGACACACTGGAAGCATGACAGGACCTGCAATGTTTGAAAGAACAAGACAACCTACATCTAGAGAAGGTAGATGATGGATGCCATTACTTAAGTCCTGCCAGCTACACTCTTAGCAAAGAAGAGAAGGAAAGCTTGTTTGAATGCCTAAGTAGCATCAAGGTCCCATCTAGCTTCTCCTTGAATGTAAAGGGGATAATAAATGTGGCCAAGAAGAAATTCCTAAACTTAAAGTCTCATGACTGCCACTGTGCTTATGACGCAATTGCTTCCAATTGCATTGAGAGGGATTCTACCTCTAAATGTATGATTAGCCACCTGTGAAACTATGTGCATTCCTGAACGTAATTTCTCACAAGGCAATCAATCTAGTGCATCTAAAAAAGCTATAGAATGACATGGTCTAATGTCTTGTTAGCTTTGAGTTGGTGTTCCCTCCATCCTTCTTTAATATTATGACGCACCTCCTAGTTCACTTGGTCAAAGAGATTAGTATTCTTGGTCCTGTGTTCCTACATAATATGTTCCCCTTTGAGAGGTTCATGGGAGTCTTCAAAGAAATATGTTCACAACCATGCTTAGCTAGATGGAAGTATCGCCAAGGGCTACAGAATAGAGGAGGTCATTGAGTTTTGTGTTGATTTTATTCCTAACCTCAACCCAATTGGTGTTCCTAAATCATGGCATGAGGGGAGACTAAGTGGAAAGGGAACACTAGGGAAGAAAGCATATATTGTCAAGGAGGACGATTATTTCTGTAAAGTACACTACACAGTTCTACAAAACTCCTTGGTGGATCCATATATCGAGGTACACAAGAACATTGTATGATCCGAATTCCCGAGGAGGACTGAAACCTGGATTACGCGTTGGCACATGGAAACTTTCGGCGGTTGGTTGTGAAAACAATGTTAGGGTGACGAGAGTCTTGATGAGCAACTGTACTTGTTCTCTAGGGAACCATCCTGGCATATCCTAACTTTCAAAGGGTATGAATAAATGGCAATATATTTTACATGATAGCCCAAGATAAAAGGAGCACCAACCAAAATAGTGGTGTCCGCATAATTGCCACAGACCCAAATGGGAATAAGAAAACATATTATGGCCGCATAGAGGAGACATGGGAACTAGACTATGGACCTTTTTTAAGGTCCCTCTATTTCGGTGCCAATGGGAAGGTGACTGGAGGTGGGGTAACAGTGGACCATCAGGTACTGGAATGACAACAGTGGACCTCAATAATGTTGGGTACAGAGACGAACCATTCATCTTAGCTAAGAATGTGAATTAGGTGTTCGATGTGAAGGTCATGTCTACCAAACCGAAGAAAGAGAAAAACAACAATGTCTTAGATAATGAGCCAAAGCGCCATATAGTTCTTTCAGGGAAAACACATCAGTGGGAATCGAAGGATAGGTCTAAAATGTCAGAAGATTATGAAAAGAATGACGGAATTCCGCCCTTCATAGTGAACAGTGACCCGAGCATCCCGCTAAATGATGAGGACACTCCATGGTTATAGTGCGATCATAACCAAGGGACATACGTCAAGAAGAATTTCATTGCAGTTCTCGCTTAACATGGTGATGTATTAGACCTATTATGTTATAATTGTGACTTTAGATTTTTCTATCATGTTTTCATATTTTCTATGGTTTAAATGAATTTTTCTGCTTGATGGTGTATTTCCTATGGAGAATGTGTGATGAAAAACTAAATGATCAACGCTAATAAGATGTGAAAACTAATTTCCTATCGAAAAGCAATAGTTTTAATGATTTTAATTAAGTAGTATATTTTTGCATGGTCGAAATTGTGATTACTATTTACACTATGTTAAATATTTCATATGGTAAAACAAAAAAGTTTAGGTTACATATTCTTCTTGTGTACAATAATGCAAAACCAGGTCCAGGAATTTTTTGTTGTAATTTTTTGGCTAATATTTTATTTATTAGGTAATTAACAACTCGCTGCATATTTATAAAAGAAATATATATAAAAAGGAAAAGCTTCTAGAAACTAGCAGGAAGAAAAACTGTTGCCCACTTTTAGTTCCGGGTGGGTCAACCACCAGAGACTAAAGGTGGGCTGTGTTTTCACGGCCCGCCAAGAAAACACATTTAGTCATGGGCCAGTGGCTGCACCTGGGACTAAAGGTCAGTCCGTTAGTCCTAGTTGTAACCATCACCCAAGACTAAAGGACCTTTAGTCCTAGGCCATGGCTTTACCCGATTCTAAAGGTCCCCCGTTTATATACCATGCCCTCCTCCCTTCTCTTCCTCTCCCTGTTTTTCACCCAATAGATCCATGTTTTTCGCCCAAGAGATCCAGGCCTAGCCGCGTCCGTCGCCACCGTGCTTCTCTTCGATCTTTGCCATCGGCCCCATGCCATTCAGTCGTCGTCTCTACCTCAACTCATCGTGCGCCTTCTTCTCCAAGTAGATCCAGTAGTCGCCAAGCCATGCCATCGCCTTTTCATCTCCACCAGACTCAGTAGTGCCCCCCATGGCCACACCACCCTATCCTCGCCTTGTCACATGCGCATGGTTCATCCCCTAGTCCCATGCGCACATGCCCTTCTTCTCCGACCGATCGGCATATCGCGCGTACCTCAACCACGTCGGCCCGCGCGCGCCTCTCGCTCATCCTCGTCCTCGCTGGATGGAGCTAGCGCGTGTCATCCTCATCCATCCTCACTAGAGCTTGGGTCATCCTTGTGCTCAGCCCACCTCACTCGTCCTCACTAGAGTGCACATCATCCTCATCCCTGGCCAGCCTCTCTCGTCCTCACCGAAGCACACATCATCCTCATCCCTAGCCTGCTACCACCTCGCTCGTCCTCATCCTCACTGTAGAGCACACACGCCTCTATGGTTCTCGTCTCCATCCACCAAGCCATGTCAGCGCCTCGTCTCCACTGGATCTAGCACTGTTGCCCCCTAGCCACCAGCACCCCATGACTAGTCTCGCCTCATTACTCCATGGCTATCGGCCCCGAAGCGTGTGCGCTCACTCCGCCTTCGTCTTCGCTGGTAGGATCCAGTCGTGCCGCACGCACGCCTCTTCTTCGCATCGCCGTCCCACGCCGTTCGTCTTCCTGTCGTCCATGCCAGAGTCACCGTCATCATCCTCGCCGGAGTGATCATCAACAATGTATGTGTGTGTGATGAGTGAGTGAGTGTGTGTGTGATCTGCGTGTGCATATTATTTTTTTGGCATAGAAAAATTAGAAAAATAGATAGAAATATTGTAGTGTATAATATATATAGTAATACAATATAGAAAATTAAACAATATAGTTGTAGAAAATAATATTGAATACATATATTTGAATCTTCATAATTAAAAATTAAAGATTGATTTTATTAGTGGTATGAATTTTTTGGTATATATATCTAAATTTTGATATATTGACATGAATTTTGATATATCTGAATTTAGTGTGACATGAATTTCAATATATTTATATACACCAATTTGTTGATCATGATATATATCCTAATATCCTGAACTCGCTCCAAATCCTAACCCGGCCGAGCTCCGCCCCAAACCCTAACCTGAATTCTATAGTTATTTAAGTTTAAGCCCCGAGCTCAATCCGTTAGCATATGCATGACTACTATATGGTTTTCACATTTATATATAGCTCTGGTAATTAAGATGGCCCACCCACAAGACAAGTATGACCAGAATGAGGCCATGATGAACATTATCAATGCTGGCACTCAATATGGCTCGAACGAGGCCGATAACAACGCGATAGATTTTGATGACGATAGTCAATACTTAATAAATTTTGATGATGTGCAAGAAAGTGTTGGCGATGTATATTTGTTAATAATCTTGCATATCTAATTATATATATGAAATTAAACTGTTATTCATATGTGTATATATATTATAGAATCTTTGTGTTTCTATGTACGTAGCCCTTTGGATCAATGTCAATGGAAAGTAAAAATGTACAAGGCCCTGATAAAACTATTGGAGGGCCACTACATATTCACAGAAGTCAACCACAATACCGGTGAACCGCTCCTACCAACAAAGAATGCAAAGAAATTCATAAACCACTATGGGCTTCTTATTAGGGACAAGCTCCCTGATCAGCACCCATGAATGGAATATGAAGAAGGATGATCCTCAGATAAGTTTTGTCTCTAAGCAAGATAAGGACCTTCGTTGGGATTCAATCACTGCACATTTCTAGCTACCAGGAAATGAAGATTTAAGAAAACTAGTTAAAAGTTGGGCTCTCAAGAAGATGGCCACACAATTCTAGACCTAGAAGAAGAAGCCTGTAGAATTAGTTTGTCAAGGAGAATGTGACTCCAGATTTTAGTGATAATAGCCCGTACAAAAACTTGAGGGATGACTGGTCTAAATTTGTGAGGTACAAGACCTCGAAAGAGGGTGAGGCACGGGTAAGAAGGAACCAATAGAATACGCGACAAAAGGTACACCATCATACAATGGGATCCGGTGGCTACAGGAGTGCCATTCCTAGGTGGCAAAGAATGGAAGTGGACCTGCTTGCCAAAGGGATCCTACCATTTTCAATCGATTGGCCCAAACGCTCCAATAATTATTTTTTTGCGCATGGGGATCACTTGACCTAGAGACCGAGGAGCCAGTTATTGGTGGGAAAATCAAAAGAGCAGCATGAAGACTTTTTGATATTGTAGATGCTTCTTCCAGTGGTTCCTTTGTGCCCAACCAAGAGAAGGATGAGCTGACGTATGCCCTCAAGACTCCTAAACACCCCAGGCAAATGCAAGGTGAAGGGTTGATTTCATGGTGGCATGGCTTCCCTAAGGTCGCCGCTACCTACAGAAGCTACCAACAAAGGAAGGACGAGGAAGCAAAGCAGATCCATAGGTTAGAGGTGGCAGTGCTTCGATCGTAGGAGTGAGAAGTAAACATGGACGCAAGAATGCAAGAGGAAGTCAAATGTCAAGTGGAACTAGCATTGAGTAGCCAAAGGCAGTCAACTTTAGAGCATCAAGTCAACATTAACCCCCCTCAGCTAAGAAATAGCTACACTTCCACTGAGCTCCCAAATCAAGATGACGCATTGTAGCACTTCCTTGTGGATGACATCACTATGCCTTTGATGCCATATGAGTTGCACATTCCCATGGGGAATAGCACAGTTGTGGTGGCGTACGTATGGTATTGTTTCTCCCATGGACCCTGATAAGACACTAAGAAGCCATGGGAATCCAATTCCAACTAGCTATTATAGCATCTCGGTGGATAGAGTTATCAAAGACTATAGGGAAGTGGCTCTTGACTTTCCTAGAGGTGATGGGGAGAAGACCCTATGACAAGCAGAACATTCATTCATTGTATGGCACAAGCGCTACATCATTATTCCCGGGGCACCTAGCACCGTTGCCTCCTCCTCAACTACCTCATGATAGGTGCAGATGAAAGTTTATGAAATAGTTTTTCAATAATCATTCTCAATTATTGGCTTCTTGCGTAAATAACCATTTAGTCTCAATGTTTTTTTGTACTCACAGGTCTGCCAACCTAAATCCAGTTCTTCCATCCCCTAATGATCATCAGAGTGCTCTAGACGATGATGATGCATTCCATTGCACGGCTGCATCTCCATCTCCATCTCCTCCAAGGCGATCTCCCCCAGCCTTTGCCTCCCCCTCTTTCGCCTCTCGTGCCACAGAGCCATAAGAGGCCCCCACCCCCGGTGAAGTCCCCTAGTGAAGAAGAAAGCCAGCCATCATAAAACAAAGCCCCCTCCAGAGAAGCTACCTTACAAGATGTCTAAAGAGGAATCTAAAGTGGTGGCACAAAAAGATTTGGATAACTGGCGGCAAGATGTAGCAAAGAAGATTGAACTTATGAGAAACCCGCCAAAGCCGCAGTACATAGCTCAACAAGAACTAAGGAAAAAAATCTATGAACACGAGAAAAAGTAGCATGAGGCACATAAGCCCTCGCCATTATCAGACTATGAACGCTCTCTCCACAAGTCATATAAGGCGTCCTAGAAAGCGAAGAGAGTAGGGAATCTACCCGCTAGTTGTTGAGGATGATTGTACAAACACACAAGGCTATCAAATTGATTTGGGCCAACTCAATAGCTTCATGGACACAACAAGTCTCACACCGCAACAACTCATGGGAGGAGCATCGATACCAACAGCAAAGTTTGATATATTTTGGACCTATAATTATGCAGGAGTCTTGTCAACCCTATGTTCTAGCCATCACTAGGTATGCAAATGTTCTTGTTAAACAAGTGGTACTTAGATGTGTGTGCGAAGAAAGGCATGGCTTCTTGTTAGAGTTAGACCCTAGCATTACTTCAATGACTATGACCTTATACATATTGAGTTTAGTTAATTACACCAACTATTACACCTAGGATGCTCTTGGCAAATCTCTCCTCAGCTGCTAGTGTCTGTAAGTGATTCTTTCTACAATTGAAGTAACTTGCATGTTAGTTCATTGTCTATATATAGTTATCCTCACACTATATATATATATATATTCTTTTGTACTATATATATGCCGATATGAGATGCTGAAACTAAAGAAAAAATAGATAATTGATGTTGGTTTCATGGATACGAATCGCACATTCAAGGACAAGGTTACTCCATATGATAGATGGTGACCTCAAGTGGAGAAGAATCTATTGAGGTTCTTAGATAACCAACATGACAAGACACTGATACTCTTTCCTTACAACTTCAAGTGAGTGGTAGTGTCTTGTGCACATTTTATTTTTCTTACTCCATGTTGACTTTAGATAATGAGTTATGTCTATGTATAAATATGTAGCTTTCACTGGATACTGCTGGTCATCGATATGCCCAGGAGCCATGTAAAAATCTTTGACTCAGCGAGAAAACCCCGAGAAGATTACCAAGATATGATAGATATTCTCTAGTGGTAATTTCGGTCTCACACACTATATACTCTCTTACGCCATTTTATTGATATAACTCTATTTATTTATTTTCTTGGCAGCGCTTGGGCTATGTTCTCTAAGAAACACCGTAATGGTAATTGGATCATGACTCTAGATACTGTCCAATACCTAGTAGGTACTAGCTAGGTCACCGTATCTTTATTTAGTTCAATTCATTATTACCATGCTTCGTTGGTTGATGATGAATCTTTTTCTCGTAAAGTGGTGTCTATAGCAGGGATCAGGGAACAACTTATGTGGATACTATGTTTGCGAGTTCCTCATGCAGTACTCAATGAAATCAAGTGAAGACATCCTCGAAGTATGTAAAAAATATACACAATTTATTTATTACCATTGTGTTGATATATATAATCATATATATTCATACTTTTCCTTTCATTTGAATTGAAGGTTTAATGGAGGAAGCAAAAGGTACTACAAACTGACCAGATCAAAGCAATTCAAGAGGGATTGTCAGGATTTCTTATGGATGAGGTCATAGATCCCAATGGCGAGTACTACTACGATAGAAAAATATTACCTAGTAGCCATACGACTGAAGATTAGGGTTGAATGAAATACCGAGGACATGAGTACAAGCTTTTTGTGACTTTATTATGTACATATTCCATGCATGTACAACCTTTTGAAATATTTGTATATATATAGTTTCATACATTTTATTATGTTATTTATGTATAATGCTCGAACGGAACCTTATACATATATATGGATGTATATTAGTAGCATAGAATTCGTATACGAAAAGCTAATTAAAACAAAAAGAATTGAATTGAAAAGAAACCATAAAAGGAAAATGAAAGAAATGAAAAAAAAGAAACATTTAGCACCGGTTGGAAACACCAACTAGGACTAAATGTGCCAACCCTGGGACAAGGTCTGGGAGCCCATTTAGTCCCAATTGGTAATAGCAACCTAGGACTAAAGGTCTACTTTCAGTCCCAGCTCCTAGAACCGAGATGCCTTTAGTCTCGGATTCGCAATCCCGGTTGGGAAATCGGGACTAAAGGGGGCTTCCCAACCGGGACTGATGCTCAATCCTGCACCAGTGAATGAGGAGGTTTATTGATTGTTACTTTTATAATTCTTTGCACCATTCTTACTGATATGCACATGTCGATTTTCTATTTGTGTATGCTGATCTGCAGTACCTTTTTTAGGCCGAGAACTAGACTATGGAGGACCAAGGTGGCAAGGGCAGTGAAGTAGGACAGTGACATCGATGACATGCAACACTGAAGCTTGGAGATGGCTTGTTGAAAGCTCGCTTGCTGCACCTTCTTTTGTCTTGTACCTCTAACTATGCGGATCCATTTTGAAGATGTCGAGATGGCTAGATGTCTGCTGCCCTACAAGACTTTCTTTTATTATTTGACTATGATGTGGTTCTCATTTTGGAGATGACAAGATGGCTTGCTGGCTGCTACACTTCATGGCCTTGAAAGTCTGAATCTAGATGCTAGTAAAGTAGTATTAGTTTAGCTTAGACCATGCTGATGTTATGTACTCCTATGTTGCAAGTAATTTAGTCTATGCATTAGTGTGACATGTTCTCGACGGAGACTGATGAGAATGTGGCAAACTTTTAGGCCTCTAGCTTGTGATTTGTAAGTATGTGGTATATTTGTTAACTCATAAATGGTTAAACTATTGAACTTTTGCTATTATGTGCGTTTCGATTCAGTGGGTGATGCTGGTGTTGCACATAGACGCGATCACGTAAGGGTGTCAGCCTTTTCCGGTTCTATAAAGGGCATTGATAGAGGGACTTGGATGCACTGCCTCGCTCACTTTGTGTCACCTCCAATCCTTAACACAAATCAATTGATTGCATTAGGAGCCTAGTAGCGGCCATGATCAACTTAAGGCCCTAGCTACTAGTAGCGGCCATGATCAACTTAGGGACTTAGAAAATGCTTTTGCCATGCGCTTGTTGCTCACTGTGCGTGCATCGTCAAGAGTCAGCAGCGATGAGGCCGAGCCAACAACGATGAGGACAAGGACGAGGCCTGATCCCTTGATTGATCGATGTGGGCACCGCACCATGCGCCATTGCATCGTTTTCCATGGCGATAGATGTTAGGAGTTGAGGGAGGGGGCGGACAACACACTACTAGAAATATCCACTTCTATGACAAAAATCTAAATGATGAATTCAAAAATGTCATAGAAGTGCGCTTTTTATGATGAATATTTCTGTTTCTTCATAGATCAGTGGTGACAATCCTCAAACCCTTCCTATCTATGACAAAATTAGATATCATCACAAAAAAACATCATAGAACATCATAGGGTTTTGTCAAAGATCACTCGCCTGACTATTCCTGCTCATCTGTGATGATCTTCTTTAAAACCATGATGATCAGGCTTCGTCATTGAACTAATTACACATCTATGATAAACAATATATGATCTATAACAAATGACACTTCATCATGGTCCTTTCTCCATCTGATGTGTACCTATGGGACCTATAGTTACTCATTCATGACACTGGCAATTCATCATAAAGTCTCCACTCAATCCTTTCTCCATCCGACGTGTACTTGTGGGACCCTTCTCCATCCAATGTGTACCTATGGGACCTACAGTTACTCCTCTGTGACACTTGCAATTTATCATAAAAGTCTCCGCTCGGTCCTTCTTCCTTCTGACGTGTACCTATGGGACCCTTCTCCATCTGAACCTATGGGACCCAATGTCTTACGTGTCATGTGTACATATGGAACCTTTCTCCATCTCCATCTGGCCTATGGGACATGATGGCTTGCATGTCACAGTGTACCTATGGGACCTTTCTCCATCTCCATCCGACCTATGGGACCCAGCGTCTTTCGTGTCACTTGTGGACCCTCTCCATCTGACCTGTGGGACCCTACAACTTATGTGTCATGTGTACCTATGGGACCTTTCTCCATCTCCATCCAACCTATGGGACCTGATGGCTTGTGTGTCACTTGTACCATTGTGTGCCGCCAGGGTTTAATAAATTCAAATTCAAAAACCATGAAAACTAGGAGTCGAACCTGGGACCCAGAGCAAGGAATGGACCGTCTTCACCATTGCGCTAGATGCCTTGTTGTGTTAACATGTCTTTAGAGTCCTTATAGTAGTATATATTCTTTGTGTGGATGCCCTATAGGTTGACCTATATATTGGATATCCCCTGCAAGTGGAAACAAATATGTGCCTGTTGAACTTGCGACAACGGCAGCAATGGAGGATACTTGGTGTGCTGTGGTGGCTCAAATGTACTTTTGGAGGCTAGGCAGGTGGGGCTTCCAAGTGGAGCGCGATGGCATTAGCGTCCATGTCCATTGTGTGCCATAGCAGAGGTGACAGATCTAATTTGCAGGTCTTCTTTCTCGCCTTTTTCTATCTGATTCACTGTTTTGGTCCTTGCTTGAACATGAGGTATACAAGAAACATTCTAGCGTTGGAGATCTGGTTAGGCCAATGATGATCAAAAGAAGTATGAGGTGGAACTGGTTCGTTTTCTACTGATGTCATGGTTTTCTGCATATATTTAGTGTTCTTACTGTAAATGCTTATGTGCAACTAGGTCTGTTAATTGTCAAGTGCTTGCTTGATTATACCTATCTATCTAGGCAAACAAACAGGCTCTTTGCTTCTATCTTAAACTAGTTTTTCTGTCTAGTTCTTGCTTGATTCTACATTTCTGTTACGTATGCTCCAATGCCACCAGTAAATCCTTATGGTATTTTGAACTTAGTGAAAATTGAGGTAGCCTGTTTAGGGTTGTGCATATTTGAGATGAGTCCCTGCTATGTTGTGTTCAATGGCCATCAGCCTAAGAGTTTACTACAACTGGCCTGACTACCAGGACCAAGTTCATAGGTTTCCTAGTGCTTCTTATAAAAAGTACAACTCCTATAAGATGGAATTGCTGCCTTTAAGTCAAGAACCAACTCAAATCCACCCTTAGCTCATGATGATGACTTCTGTCTTCAAAACCCCACAACTCCTCCACCCTCTTTCTCCTTCAAAACTATTGTAATTTTAGTCCTCTTAATCTTTGTCTATCTCCTATGGAAGAAGCTCTGAGCTCGTGTACTGATTGTAAGTGTGATGGTTAGACTTGATTTAGTTGAAATTGTAATGGTTATAGCTCCATTAACTGCTACTCTAGTTTTAGTTATATATATCTATGTGGTGCTACTCTAAATTTAGATGAGGTCATACTATGAAAATTGTTAATGGTTGTTAAAGTTGCACTTTGGTATGAGTTGTGGACTTCACTGATGGATCTTTGTTGGATTATTTTTCGCTTTAGTGATCTCATTACTAAGGAAACTCTAATCCTAGTGAACACTGATGATCACAGGCTCTTCAAAATGGAGGAGGCCCACAACAAGATGAACATGTTGGCTAGCGTCATAGAGGATGTCATTTTCGAGATCCACCACCGCCTCCCCGCCCGCTCCTTATTCTACTACAAATGTGTCTGTCGGTCCTAGAACCGCCTCATCTCGGACACCAACAACCATAAGAATCTGCCCTAGACTATGGCTGGCTTCTTCTTCGACAGTGAGAATGGCAATTGACACTTCACCAGCGTCCCTAGTGTACGCCCCCACCTTGGAATTCTTGCCCTTCAACCATGACATTGTAGCTGTCTCAGATTGCGGCAACGGCCTCATCCTATGTGGCGCCTTGGGGCTAATGGATACCGCTATGTCATCTACAATCCAATGACCTAGGAGTTTAATATACAGCCACCTAGCACCCATGATGTTGGCCATTCTGTTGGTGAGGCTCGTTTGGGGTTCGATTTGATAGCCTCCTTGCACTTTCATGTGATTGAATATGTGGATGATGATGGTTTGAGCATAGGTGTGGAGATATACTCATCTAAAACTACAACATGGATCTATAAGGAATCTGAATTGGGCAAGGATACTAATCTGACATTTTTAAGATCACCAAGTGTGTTTCTTAATGGTTGTCTGCACATTATGGGGACTCTGGGGGTACTCTAAGATACTTGCTATGGATATAGAGGGAAACAGATGGAGGAAAATTGATAGGCATAGTGGTCTTCAGCACTCCAAGCATTTGGCTCAGGGTCACTTGTGTGTATGTACTATTGCTGGTCCCATTGATTCCAAGCTTTCAATCTGGATCCTTAAGACTATGGTACTAATAATTAGACATTGAAGCATATGGTCCAGCACGTTGATCCTGTTTGGAAGGATTAATATTAAATTTGGTTTTGTGGATTGTGTTGAGGACTACACAATGATTACAATTCACCCTAGAATGGAATTTGATTTTCTTTGCTGGGTAGGATATGTGACAGAATAGCCCAATTTATACAAGATCAAGTACGACTATCCCCGTTTAATACATTGATGCACGCATACTTCCACTTATATAAACCTGGTAGTCCACCGAGTGTCACAAAGGACCTCAGTAAATCAACATCATAACCAAGATCGCATGATTAAGCAAATACACATCATATACATAGAGTTGCAGCAGAAATAATATTACAAATGGGTTCTCAAATAATAGTACAAGTTTGGGTTTCAAAACTAGTTAAAGGAAAACAACATAGCTTTCAAATGATTACATTAATATAAGTTCCAAATACATTGCTAGCATAAGTGACCTCCTTTGATAAAAGCATATAGATGAGAAATAAATATAGAGTCACCGAGCCCACCGGTGGTTAGCCACCACCTTCCTCAGGCTGAGAATTTCACCTACAACATGGTGGAATAAACCCTGAGTACTCGAATGTACTCAGCAAGACTTATCCGTCATAAACCAAAAATAAAGTGACACCAAGGATCATGCAAGGCTTTATAAGTAGAGCTAACTTGACAATATTTTGCATAAAAAGCCACTAATTTAGCTATACATTTTATAATTCATTCCTCAAGTTAATTATAGCTATTCATCTCTAGATTAACAACTAACCTGTGCCAAACATGTGGTATATCATTTAGTAGCATAACAATAGTAACAATAGCCGGTGTAAAAGTTCCAAGTTCACCATAACCATCATTCCATAATACACTTACTACGATGTTGGAGCTAGCCAAGTTTCTCACTGTCTGGGAGAGACGACGATTCGAATCGATTTCAACCAGCTAGGAATTTATACCTAACACACACCTAGGCAGACCAGATTAACGGTCACCTTAGGTAACCTTTGGTACAACTCAAGTCCACATTTCATGGGTTTGACTAGCGCTGCACAATCAGGGACAACCAGCGCTAGGACGTTCAGGCCAGGCCTACCCTTGGGCTCACGTTTGGCTTCCTGCACATCCTTACTACCATCCAGAGTGCGCACTTTTATAGAATGGGGCCCAGCCTAAGTTGAGCTACTTGGCTTTGCGGTCGGAATGAGTTATCCGGCTAGCTAAGTGAGAGGCATGCGTTCAATCTCAACAAAAGTTCCAACAACGGTACGATTCTTAATCGGCACAGATGGAATCACATGAGTCAACCTACACATAGACTCCGTCCGACCTCCGGTTACATTACCCCATGGTTATTTTCTACGATAGCAAATATAGTCAACCATGCTTCGATATCCACCTATATCTCATAGGTGATAGGAAATCACCCGAATTCTACTGGTCTATGCATGGCTAAGCATATATTCGATCCTAGACGTACATGTGGTTAAAGGTATATATATTTGGACAAGGTGGAGCTATGCATCAATTGTTTCCAATCAACTCTTATAACCTAATGCATCAAACATAAAATGACTCAAGTGATATTTTATAAAACATGGGAGACTTAGAATGCTTTGGGGCTTGCCTAGGATCCAACATTAGGTTAGTGTTTGTTAGACGACACTCGCTTGGCAAGCATCTCGCATCTCGGCACTTGCTTAGTCCTTCCGTCTTCTGGATGGATTCACCAAACTCCATCTTTGGGTTTGGCGCCAACATCACATCCTTCACATGGTGCATCTAGCGTACCTAGATGAGATGCAACAATGCAAGTGCATGAATGCAAAGAATGGCAATATGAGATGCCTCACATAAAAGTATTCAAGATGAGCACAAGGTTACACCAAATATATATAAGCACTCCACGTTACTTAATTAAGCATCACACAACCCATCATGCTAGGATAGCAAGGAAGGCAGCACCAAGCATAACACAAGTTTCATAAGGTTTTAGGTATATTAACTTAACACCATCACAGGCATGAGGCCACACTTAGCAACACACAAAGCAAAGCAAGGTGAAGCAAACAATTTTAGGTATAAACATAGATTCTGAACAGCAGCACCATAGTCACTTGTTTTAACCATACCTAGAGTTCTAGGCAAGCAAAAAAGTGTTATCCTAGACTTTCTAGAAACCTAATAAAATTATCTAAAAATTTGTTATTAACACCAAAAGCTGATTCAACAAATAACAATGTTAAAATACATTATGAAGCAGAGCTTATGCAACTAAGGACAGAAAAACTAATAGTAACTTCAGAAATGCATATCTCAAGTTATATTCATACAACAAGCATGATCCTTAACTTTATAGAAATATTATTAAGTTATCTATAACTTTCTTATTATCATCTTAAGATGATTCTACAGCTAACAAGGTTAAATAACATCAAGAATGAATCTTTGTCTAGATTTGGATAGAATCTGCCATTCCACTTTGAATAGAATCACTAGAGTTCTATACCACCAAAAAAGTGATCTTAGACATTTTGGAAAGCTCAGGAAAAGAACTACAACTCTCCTATTATCACAAATACATGATTCGATGTTTAAATGAGCCAAACAATACAATCATTCAGATCTGTCCAGAGGACATGCAAAACCTGATAGCAAACTTGTGAAATCTATAACTCCTAAACTATCAGGCCTAAAATCATAAAATTTTAGGACAAGAAGTATAAGAAAATTATCTACAACTTTTGTATTCAACATATCTATAGAAAGCATCATTTACATCATGAACATGTCACCACAACAAAAACTGTACATGCAGCCATAACAGCAGAGGCATGCTTAATTCATCTATCATTTAATTGCTACAAACCAACATATTCTTGACATATATGCTATCCCAAACATCTTGGAATCATATTCAAACAATCATAGCATGTAGGAATAGCTACTAGAAGCATCACATGACAATAAATACATGTATATGTTAACAACATTCATTCTCTACTTTAATAATGCAACATATGTATTATTTTTAGTACTATAGGAGAACAACTAGTTTGTGGTTGAGACTTTTATGAGTGATATATGTTATCAAAATATGAATACTGCACAAATTTCATATGCTCAGGTTTTATAATTTAATTGCTATGAAAAAGACAAATCTTAATTATTAATAAACATGTGAGAACAAGAGAAATCTAAAGATCATTATTTTCTATAAACATATAGCCATATTAGGGTTCCTTAGGTCCCAATATCACCATTCAAGGGCAAAGGAACCACATTTCACATTTTTACATATATAAATTATTTATAAATCATTTAAAACCATTTATTAAGCACTAAACAAGTTCCATCAATAAATCAATCATATTGCATCCAATGAACCTGAAATGTTTACCACAGCACACATATAGCATCAGTAGCCTACCATAAAAATTTCATAGCAATTGGAGCACCACAACTTTAGATATGAATTTATTCCTAGAAAACCCTAAATAACATAGATAAATAAAAACAACAAAAACCTTCTACTAATACATATCATATTATGACTCTACTGCATAGATCTACTCTCAAGAATTCCTAAAAGTCTTTATTTGCTATTTTATTATTTTTCTATGATTTATTATGATTTTCCAAAGTTTTAGCCATAAAAGAAAAATAAATTTGCACCAAGGACCCTGAACTTTCATGAAAACAATTCCAGTGAACAGGTCCTTCTAGGCACTATTCAACTAAGTCACAGACTTTGCAGTTAGGCCCTTCCCTTTTCTCTAATTGCTGCGTGAGGCCCTTCACGTGAGTTGGAGCAGAGGACGCGCGGGAGCTCACCGTTTCTAGCCAGAGGAGTCTCATTGGCACGGTGGAATGGCGGCGGAGCATTAGGGGACCGATGCGCACCCGTGGGTGGCCTCAGCTCGGAGACGACCCAAGGTGGCTCGGCCATGCATGTGCGCAGGCCAACTGCAGTGGCATCATCGGCGGTGGCACTACGGTGGTGGAGAGAGTTGGGGGAGAGCGCTGCAAGCTCGGCATGGCATGGCAAAGGTGGTGGTGCACATGGCCACGGCTGTGGTGGGGAGTAGAGGCAAGAATGGCTGTGGCAGTCGAAGCTCAATCTGCCATCCATGGCATTCATGCGCTGCGCGCGTGCAGGGGCGAGGGAGAGCGTAGAGGAATTGAGAGAGTGAGGGAGAGACTAAGAGGGGCCTCAGATGTCCACTCATAGAGGAGCAGGGGCACGGCCACGTGATGTGGAGGTGGGGCACTGCTGTCCTACATGGTGGCCACGCACCCAGACATGTGGCGTCATCTAGGGCATTTCCCCGAGCAGGTGGCGGACAACGATGTGGCCAACTTGGGATCCATTTTTGGGCTAGCTCCGGTTGGATTTGGGCCATGGGCCTTGAAACAAAGTTGTTCCTTTCCTAATGCTCTCCAACTCATATTTAGGGTTCTCAGCCATTAGAGTAATAGATTAGTGGGTAATTAGTGCCCAACATGATAATGTCAGCGCATTGACAGCGATGAGCAAAAATCCAAATTGATGGTCAAAACAAAGTCAAACTGGTGCCATCTTTTTGCATGCTCTTTCCCAAAACATATAGTCCAACTTTTATATTTGGCTCAACTTGAGTTGCTTAACAAAAATCCAACAACGTGTGATGCCAATCGTCATCAACATTTTAATCTCAGACTTTAGCCAAATTTTCAAGATCCAAAACAGCACTAGGTTCTGTTTTGAGGCCTTAAACAAAGTTTGTTGTACACCTCTTGTTCTGCAACTTTGCTTAAAGGATCATGGACTAGTTTATCTTGGTTAGGAAGGTACAATTCACTAAAGTGGGGTACACAACTAAAACCGAAATTCAGTTAACTCCTGGAAATAGTTAGTCTTTGCTGATTTTGAAACTAACTTAGAAGATCCAAATGAACTCCAAACTTGATTAGACTTGCTTCATTGTTTCTAGCACAAAGTGTACTTGAACTCATATTAAGGAATCTAGTTGTGTTACCATATGAATTTGGAAGATAAAAATGTCACAACATGTCAACTCGCTGTTGTCAATCAGGGACAAGATTTAGAGGGGCCAAAATAGTACTGCATTCAAAGTTGAGGCCACTGTTCGAGCCACTTAGGAGTTGAATAAGGGGGTCCAGGAATTTTTTGTTGTAATTTTTTGGCTAATATTTTATTTATTAGGTACTTAACAACTCGCTGCATATTTATAAAAGAAATATATATAAAAAGGAAAAACTCTGGAAACTAGCAGGAAGAAAAACTGTTGCCCACTTTTAGTTCCGGGTGGGTCAACCACAGAGACTAAAGGTGGGCTGTGTTTTCACGGCCCGCCAAGAAAACACATTTAGTCATGGGCCGTGGCTGCACCTGGGACTAAAGGTCAGTCCGTTAGTCCTAGTTGTAACCATCACCCAAGACTAAAGGACCTTTAGTCCTAGGCATGGCTTTACCCGATTCTAAAGGTCCCCCGTTTATATACCATGCCCTCCTCCCTTCTCTTCCTCTCCCTGTTTTTCACCCAATAGATCCATGTTTTTCGCCCAAGAGATCCAGGCCTAGCCGCGCCGTCGCCACCGTGCTTCTCTTCGATCTTTGCCATCGGCCCCATGCCATTCGTCGTCGTCTCTGCCTCACTCATCGTGCGCCTTCTTCTCCAAGTAGATCCAGTAGTCCGCCAAGCCCATGCCATCGCCTTTTCATCTCCACCAGACTCAGTAGTGCCCCCCATGGCCACACCACCCTATCCTCGCCTTGTCCACATGCGCATGGTTCATCCCTAGTTCCCATGCGCACATGCCCTTCTTCTCCGACCGATCGGCATATCGCGCGTACCTCAACCACGTCGGCCCCGCGCGCGCCTCTCGCTCATCCTCGTCCTCGCTGGATGGAGCTAGCGCGTGTCATCCTCATCCATCCTCACTAGAGCTTGGGTCATCCTTGTGCTCAGCCCACCTCACTCGTCCTCACTAGAGTGCACATCATCCTCATCCCTGGCCAGCCTCTCTCGTCCTCACCGAAGCACACATCATCCTCATCCTAGCCTGCTACCACCTCGCTCGTCCTCATCCTCACTGTAGAGCACACACGCCTCTATGGTTCTCGTCTCCATCCACCAAGCCATGTCAGCGCCTCGTCTCCACTGGATCTAGCACTGTTGCCCCCTAGCCACCAGCACCCCATGACTAGTCTCGCCTCATTACTCCATGGCTATCGGCCCCCGAAGCGTGTGCGCTCACTCCGCCTTCGTCTTCGCTGGTAGGATCCAGTCGTGCCGCACGCACGCCTCTTCTTCGCATCGCCGTCCCACACCGTTCGTCTTCCTGTCGTCCATGCCAGAGTCACCGTCATCATCCTCGCCGGAGTGATCATCAACAATGTATGTGTGTGTGATGAGTGAGTGAGTGTGTGTGTGATCTGCGTGTGCATATTATTTTTTTGGCATAGAAAAATTAGAAAAATAGATAGAAATATTGTAGTGTATAATATATATAGTAATACAATATAGAAAATTAAACAATATAGTTGTAGAAAATAATATTGAATACATATATTTGAATCTTCATAATTAAAAATTAAAGATTGATTTTATTAGTGGTATGAATTGTTTGGTATATATATCTAAATTTTGATATATTGACATGAATTTTGATATATCTGAATTTAGTGTGACATGAATTTCAATATATTTATATACACCAATTTGTTGATCATGATATATATCCTAATATCCTGAACTCGCTCCAAATCCTAACCCGGCCGAGCTCCGCCCCAAACCCTAACCCTGAATTCTATAGTTATTTAAGTTTAAGCCCCGAGCTCAATCCGTTAGCATATGCATGACTACTATATGGTTTTCACATTTATATATAGCTCTGGTAATTAAGATGGCCCACCCACAAGACAAGTATGACCAGAATGAGGCCATGATGAACATTATCAATGCTGGCACTCAATATGGCTCGAACGAGGCCGATAACAACGCGATAGATTTTGATGACGATAGTCAATACTTAATAAATTTGATGATGTGCAAGAAAGTGTTGGCGAGGTATATTTGTTAATAATCTTGCATATCTAATTATATATATGAAATTAAATGTTATTCATATGTGTATATATATTATAGAATCTTTGTGTTTCTATGTACGTAGCCCTTTGGATCAATGTCAATGGAAAGTAAAAATGTACGAGGCCTGATAAAACTATTGGAGGGCCACTACATATTCACAGAAGTCAACCACAATACCGGTGAACCGCTCCTACCAACAAAGAATGCAAAGAAATTCATAAACCACTATGGGCTTCTTATTAGGGACAAGCTCCCGATCAGCACCCATGAATGGAATATGAAGAAGGATGATCCTCAGATAAGTTTTGTCTCTAAGCAAGATAAGGACCTTCGTTGGGATTCAATCACTGCACATTTCTAGCTACCAGGAAATGAAGATTTAAGAAAACTAGTTAAAAGTTGGGCTCTCAAGAAGATGGCCACACAATTCTAGACCTAGAAGAAGAACCTGTAGAATTAGTTTGTCAAGGAGAATGTGACTCCAGATTTTAGTGATAATAGCCCGTACAAAAACTTGAGGGATGACTGGTCTAAATTTGTGAGGTACAAGACCTCGAAAGAGGGTGAGGCACGGGTAAGAAGGAACCAATAGAATACGCGACAAAAGGTACACCATCATACAATGGGATCCGGTGGCTACAGGAGTGCCATTCCTAGGTGGCAAAGAATGGAAGTGGACCTGCTTGCCAAAGGGATCCTACCATTTTCAATCGATTGGCCCAAACGCTCCAATAATTATTTTTTTGCGCATGGGGATCACTTGACCTAGAGACCGAGGAGCCAGTTATTGGTGGGAAAATCAAAAGAGCAGCATGAAGACTTTTTGATATTGTAGATGCTTCTGCTAGTGGTGCCTTTGTGCCCAACCGAGAGAAGGATGAGCTGACGTATGCCCTCAAGACTCCTAAACACCCCAGGCAAATGCAAGGCAAAGGGTTGATTTCGTGGTGGCATGGCTTCCCTAAGGTCGCCGCTACCTACAGAAGCTACCAACAAAGGAAGGACGAGGAAGCAAAGCAGATCCATAGGTTAGAGGTGGCAGTGCTTCGATCGTAGGAGTGAGAAGTAAACATGGACGCAAGAATGCAAGAGGAAGTCAAATGTCAAGTGGAACTAGCATTGAGTAGCCAAAGGCAGTCAACTTTAGAGCATCAAGTCAACATTAACCCCCCTCAGCTAAGAAATAGCTACACTTCCACTGAGCTCCCAAATCAAGATGACGCATTGTAGCACTTCCTTGTGGATGACATAACTATGCCTTTGATGCCATGTGAGTTGCACATTCCCATGGGGAATAGCACAGTTGTGGTGGCGTACGTATGGTATTGTTTCTCCCATGGACCCTGATAAGACACTAAGAAGCCATGGGAATCCAATTCCAACTAGCTATTATAGCATCTCGGTGGATAGAGTTATCAAAGACTATAGGGAAGTGGCTCTTGACTTTCCTAGAGGTGATGGGGAGAAGACCCTATGACAAGCAGAACATTCATTCATTGTATGGCACAAGCGCTACATCATTATTCCCGGGGCACCAGCACCGTTGCCTCCTCCTCAACTACCTCATGATAGGTGCAGATGAAAGTTTATGAAATAGTTTTTCAATAATCATTCTCAATTATTGGCTTCTTGCGTAAATAACCATTTAGTCTCAATGTTTTTTTGTACTCACAGGTCTGCCAACCTAAATCCAGTTCTTCCATCCCCTAATGATCATCAGAGTGCTTTGGACGATGATGATGCATTCCATTGCACGGCTGCATCTCCATCTCCATCTCCTCCAAGGCGGTCTCCCCCACCTTTGCCTCCCCCTCTTTCGCCTCTTGTGCCGCAGAGCCATAAGAGGCCCCCACCCCCGGTGAAGTCCCTAGTGAAGAAGAAAGCCAGCCATCATAAAACAAAGCCCCCTCCAGAGAAGCTGCCTTACAAGATGTCTAAAGAGGAATCTAAAGTGGTGGCACAAAAAGATTTGGATAACTGGCGGCAAGATGTAGCAAAGAAGATTGAACTTATGAGAAACCTGCCAAAGCCGCAGTACATAGCAAAACAAGAACTAAGGAAAAAATCTATGAACACGAGAAAAAGTAGCATGAGGCACATAAGCCCTCGCCATTATCAGACTATGAACGCTCTCTCCACAAGTCATATAAGGCGTCCTAGAAAGCAAAGAGAGTAGGGAATCTACCCGCTAGTTGTTGAGGATGATTGTACAAACACACAAGGCTATCAAATTGATTTGGGCCAACTCAATAGCTTCATGGACACAACAAGTCTCACACCGCAACAACTCATGGGAGGAGCATCGATACCAACAGCAAAGTTTGATATATTTTGGACCTATAATTATGCAGTAGTCTTGTCAACCCTATGTTCTAGCCATCACTAGGTATGCAAATGTTCTTGTTAAACAAGTGGTACTTAGATGTGTGTGCAAAGAAAGGCATGGCTTCTTGTTAGAGTTAGACCCTAGCATTACTTCAATGACTATGACCTTATACATATTGAGTTTAGTTAATTACACCAACTATTACACTAGGATGCTCTTGGCAAATCTCTCCTCAGCTGCTAGTGTCTGTAAGTGATTCTTTCTACAATTGAAGTAACTTGCATGTTAGTTCATTGTCTATATATAGTTATCCTCACACTATATATATATATATATTCTTTTGTACTATATATATGCCGATATGAGATGCTAAAACTAAAGAAAAAATAGATAATTGATGTTGGTTTCATGGGTACGAATCGCACATTCAAGGACAAGGTTACTCCATATGATAGATGGTGACCTCAAGTGGAGAAGAATCTGTTGAGGTTCTTAGATAACCAACATGACAAGACACTGATACTCTTTCCTTACAACTTCAAGTGAGTGGTAGTGTCTTGTGCACATTTTATTTTTCTTACTCCATGTTGACTTTAGATAATGAGTTATGTCTATGTATAAATATGTAGCTTTCACTGGATACTGCTGGTCATCGATATGCCCAGGAGCCATGTAAAAATCTTTGACTCAGCGAGAAAACCCCGAGAAGATTACCAAGATATGATAGATATTCTCTAGTGGTAATTTCGGTCTCACACACTATATACTCTCTTACGCCATTTTATTGATATAACTCTATTTATTTATTTTCTTGGCAGCGCTTGGGCTATGTTCTCTAAGAAACACCGTAATGGTAATTGGATCATGACTCTAGATACTGTCCAATACCTAGTAGGTACTAGCTAGGTCACCGTATCTTTATTTAGTTCAATTCATTATTACCATGCTTCGTTGGTTGATGATGAATCTTTTTCTCGTAAAGTGGTGTCTATAGCAGGGATCAGGGAACAACTTATGTGGATACTATGTTTGCGAGTTCCTCATGCAGTACTCAATGAAATCAAGTGAAGACATCCTCGAAGTATGTAAAAAATATACACAATTTATTTATTACCATTGTGTTGATATATATAATCATATATATTCATACTTTTCCTTTCATTTGAATTGAAGGTTTAATGGAGGAAGCAAAAGGTACTACAAACTGACCAGATCAAAGCAATTCAAGAGGGATTGTCAGGATTTCTTATGGATGAGGTCATAGATCCCAATGGCGAGTACTACTACGATAGAAAAATATTACCTAGTAGCCATACGACTGAAGATTAGGGTTGAATGAAATACCGAGGACATGAGTACAAGCTTTTTGTGACTTTATTATGTACATATTCCATGCATGTACAACCTTTTGAAATATTTGTATATATATAGTTTCATACATTTTATTATGTTATTTATGTATAATGCTCAAACGGAACCTTATACATATATATGGATGTATATTAGTAGCATAGAATTCGTATACGAAAAGCTAATTAAAACAAAAAGAATTGAATTGAAAAGAAACCATAAAAGGAAAATGAAAGAAATGAAAAAAAGAAACATTTAGCACCGGTTGGAAACACCAACTAGGACTAAATGTGCCAACCCTGGGACAAGGTCTGGGAGCCCATTTAGTCCCAATTGGTAATAGCAACCAGGACTAAAGGTCTACTTTCAGTCCCAGCTCCTAGAACCGAGACGCCTTTAGTCTCGGATTCGCAATCCCGGTTGGGAAATCGGGACTAAAGGGGGCTTCCCAACCGGGACTGATGCTCAATCCTGCACCAGTGAATGAGGAGGTTTATTGATTGTTACTTTTATAATTCTTTGCACCATTCTTACTGATATGCACATGTCGATTTTCTATTTGTGTATGCTGATCTGCAGTACCTTTTTTAGGCCGAGAACTAGACTATGGAGGACCAAGGTGGCAAGGGCAGTGAAGTGGACAGTGACATCGATGACATGCAACACTGAAGCTTGGAGATGGCTTGTTGAAAGCTCGCTTGCTGCACCTTCTTTTGTCTTGTACCTCTGACTATGCGGATCCATTTTGAAGATGTCGAGATGGCTAGATGTCTGCTGCCCTACAAGACTTTCTTTTATTATTTGACTATGATGTGGTTCTCATTTTGGAGATGACAAGATGGCTTGCTGGCTGCTACACTTCATGGCCTTGAAAGTCTGAATCTAGATGCTAGTAAAGTAGTATTAGTTTAGCTTAGACCATGCTGATGTTATGTACTCCTATGTTGCAAGTAATTTAGTCTATGCATTAGTGTGACATGTTCTCGACAGAGATGATGAGAATGTGGCAAACTTTTAGGCCTCTAGCTTGTGATTTGTAAGTATGTGGTATATTTGTTAACTCATAAATGGTTAAACTATTGAACTTTTGCTATTATGTGCGTTTCGATTCGTGGGTGATGCTGGTGTTGCACATAGACGCGATCACGTAAGGGTGTCAGCCTTTTCCGGTTCTATAAAGGGCATTGATAGAGGGACTTGGATGCACTGCCTCGCTCACTTTGTGTCACCTCCAATCCTTAACACAAATCAATTGATTGCATTAGGAGCCAGTAGCGGCCATGATCAACTTAAGGCCCTAGCTACTAGTAGCGGCCATGATCAACTTAGGGACTTAGAAAATGCTTTTGCCATGCGCTTGTTGCTCACTGTGCGTGCATCGTCAAGAGTCAGCAGCGATGAGGCCGAGCCAACAACGATGAGGACAAGGACGAGGCCTGATCCCTTGATTGATCGATGTGGGCACCGCACCATGCGCCATTGCATCGTTTTCCATGGCGATAGATGTTAGGAGTTGAGGGAGGGGGCGGCAACACACTACTAGAAATATCCACTTCTATGACAAAAATCTAAATGATGAATTCAAAAATGTCATAGAAGTGCGCTTTTTATGATGAATATTTCTGTTTCTTCATAGATCAGTGGTGACAATCCTCAAACCCTTCCTATCTATGACAAAATTAGATATCATCACAAAAAAACATCATAGAACATCATAGGGTTTTGTCAAAGATCACTCGCCTGACTATTCCTGCTCATCTGTGATGATCTTCTTTAAAACCATGATGATCAGGCTTCGTCATTGAACTAATTACACATCTATGATAAACAATATATGATCTATAACAAATGACACTTCATCATGGTCCTTTCTCCATCTGATGTGTACCTGTGGGACCTATAGTTACTCATTCATGACACTGGCAATTCATCATAAATTCTCCACTCAATCCTTTCTCCATCCGACGTGTACTTGTGGGACCCTTCTCCATCCAATGTGTACCTATGGGACCTACAGTTACTCCTCTGTGACACTTGCAATTTATCATAAAAGTCTCCGCTCGGTCCTTCTCCTTCTGACGTGTACCTATGGGACCCTTCTCCATCTGACCTATGGGACCCAATGTCTTACGTGTCATGTGTACATATGGAACCTTTCTCCATCTCCATCTGGCCTATGGGACACGATGGCTTGCATGTCACATGTACCTATGGGACCTTTCTCCATCTCCATCCGACCTATGGGACCCAGCGTCTTTCGTGTCACTTGTGGACCCTCTCCATCTGACCTGTGGGACCCTACAACTTATGTGTCATGTGTACCTATGGGACCTTTCTCCATCTCCATCCAACCTATGGGACCTGATGGCTTGTGTGTCACTTGTACCATGTGTGCCGCCAGGGTTTAATAAATTCAAATTCAAAAACCATGAAAACTAGGAGTCGAACCTGGGACCCAGAGCAAGGAATGGACCGTCTTCACCATTGCGCTAGATGCCTTGTTGTGTTAACATGTCTTTAGAGTCCTTATAGTAGTATATATTCTTTGTGTGGATGCCCTATAGGTTGACCTATATATTGGATATCCCCTGCAAGTGGAAACAAATATGTGCCTGTTGAACTTGCGACAACGGCAGCAATGGAGGATACTTGGTGTGCTGTGGTGGCTCAAATGTACTTTTGGAGGCTAGGCGGTGGGGCTTCCAAGTGGAGCGCGATGGCATTAGCGTCCATGTCCATTGTGTGCCATAGCAGAGGTGACAGATCTAATTTGCAGGTCTTCTTTCTCGCCTTTTTCTATCTGATTCACTGTTTTGGTCCTTGCTTGAACATGAGGTATACAAGAAACATTCTAGCGTTGGAGATCTGGTTAGGCCAATGATGATCAAAAGAAGTATGAGGTGGAACTGGTTCGTTTTCTACTGATGTCATGGTTTTCTGCATATATTTAGTGTTCTTACTGTAAATGCTTATGTGCAACTAGGTCTGTTAATTGTCAAGTGCTTGCTTGATTATACCTATCTATCTAGGCAAACAAACAGGCTCTTTGCTTCTATCTTAAACTAGTTTTTCTGTCTAGTTCTTGCTTGATTCTACATTTCTGTTACGTATGCTCCAATGCCACCAGTAAATCCTTATGGTATTTTGAACTTGTGAAAATTGAGGTAGCCTGTTTAGGTTGTGCATATTTGAGATGAGTCCCTGCTATGTTGTGTTCAATGGCCATCAGCCAAGAGTTTACTACAACTGGCCTGACTACCAGGACCAAGTTCATAGGTTTCCTAGTGCTTCTTATAAAAAGTACAACTCCTATAAGATGGAATTGCTGCCTTTAAGTCAAGAACCAACTCAAATCCACCCTTAGCTCATGATGATGACTTCTGTCTTCAAAACCCCACAACTCCTCCACCCTCTTTCTCCTTCAAAACTATTGTAATTTTAGTCCTCTTAATCTTTGTCTATCTCCTATGGAAGAAGCTCTGAGCTCGTGTACTGATTGTAAGTGTGATGGTTAGACTTGATTTAGTTGAAATTGTAATGGTTATAGCTCCATTAACTGCTACTCTAGTTTTAGTTATATATATCTATGTGGTGCTACTCTAAATTTAGATGAGGTCATACTATGAAAATTGTTAATGGTTGTTAAAGTTGCACTTTGGTATGAGTTGTGGACTTCACTGATGGATCTTTGTTGGATTATTTTTCGCTTTAGTGATCTCATTACTAAGGAAACTCTAATCCTAGTGAACACTGATGATCACAGGCTCTTCAAAATGGAGGAGGCCCACAACAAGATGAACATGTTGGCTAGCGTCATAGAGGATGTCATTTTCGAGATCCACCACCGCCTCCCCGCCCGCTCCTTATTCTACTACAAATGTGTCTGTCGGTCCTAGAACCGCCTCATCTCGGACACCAACAACCATAAGAATCTGCCCTAGACTATGGCTGGCTTCTTCTTCGACAGTGAGAATGGCAATTGACACTTCACCAGCGTCCCTAGTGTACGCCCCCACCTTGGAATTCTTGCCCTTCAACCATGACATTGTAGCTGTCTCAGATTGCGGCAACGGCCTCATCCTATGTGGCGCCTTGGGGCTAATGGATACCGCTATGTCATCTACAATCCAATGACCTAGGAGTTTAATATACAGCCACCTAGCACCCATGATGTTGGCCATTCTGTTGGTGAGGCTCGTTTGGGGTTCGATTTGATAGCCTCCTTGCACTTTCATGTGATTGAATATGTGGATGATGATGGTTTGAGCATAGGTGTGGAGATATACTCATCTAAAACTACAACATGGATCTATAAGGAATCTGAATTGGGCAAGGATACTAATCTGACATTTTTAAGATCACCAAGTGTGTTTCTTAATGGTTGTCTGCACATTATGGGGACTCTGGGGGTACTCTAAGATACTTGCTATGGATATAGAGGGAAACAGATGGAGGAAAATTGATAGGCATAGTGGTCTTCAGCACTCCAAGCATTTGGCTCAGGGTCACTTGTGTGTATGTACTATTGCTGGTCCCATTGATTCCAAGCTTTCAATCTGGATCCTTAAGACTATGGTACTAATAATTAGACATTGAAGCATATGGTCAGCACGTTGATCCTGTTTGGAAGGATTAATATTAAATTTGGTTTTGTGGATTGTGTTGAGGACTACACAATGATTACAATTCACCTAGAATGGAATTTGATTTTCTTTGCTGGGTAGGATATGTGACAGAATAGCCCAATTTATACAAGATCAAGTACGACTATCCCCGTTTAATACATTGATGCACGCATACTTCCACTTATATAAACCTGGTAGTCCACCGAGTGTCACAAAGGACCTCAGTAAATCAACATCATAACCAAGATCGCATGATTAAGCAAATACACATCATATACATAGAGTTGCAGCAGAAATAATATTACAAATGGGTTCTCAAATAATAGTACAAGTTTGGGTTTCAAAACTAGTTAAAGGAAAACAACATAGCTTTCAAATGATTACATTAATATAAGTTCCAAATACATTGCTAGCATAAGTGACCTCCTTTGATAAAAGCATATAGATGAGAAATAAATATAGAGTCACCGAGCCCACCGGTGGTTAGCCACCACCTTCCTCAGGCTGAGAATTTCACCTACAACATGGTGGAATAAACCCTGAGTACTCGAATGTACTCAGCAAGACTTATCCGTCATAAACCAAAAATAAAGTGACACCAAGGATCATGCAAGGCTTTATAAGTAGAGCTAACTTGACAATATTTTGCATAAAAAGCCACTAATTTAGCTATACATTTTATAATTCATTCCTCAAGTTAATTATAGCTATTCATCTCTAGATTAACAACTAACCTGTGCCAAACATGTGGTATATCATTTAGTAGCATAACAATAGTAACAATAGCCGGTGTAAAAGTTCCAAGTTCACCATAACCATCATTCCATAATACACTTACTACGATGTTGGAGCTAGCCAAGTTTCTCACTGTCTGGGAGAGACGACGATTCGAATCGATTTCAACCAGCTAGGAATTTATACCTAACACACACCTAGGCAGACCAGATTAACGGTCACCTTAGGTAACCTTTGGTACAACTCAAGTCCACATTTCATGGGTTTGACTAGCGCTGCACAATCAGGGACAACCAGCGCTAGGACGTTCAGGCCAGGCCTACCCTTGGGCTCACGTTTGGCTTCCTGCACATCCTTACTACCATCCAGAGTGCGCACTTTTATAGAATGGGGCCCAGCCTAAGTTGAGCTACTTGGCTTTGCGGTCGGAATGAGTTATCCGGCTAGCTAAGTGAGAGGCATGCGTTCAATCTCAACAAAAGTTCCAACAACGGTACGATTCTTAATCGGCACAGATGGAATCACATGAGTCAACCTACACATAGACTCCGTCCGACCTCCGGTTACATTACCCCATGGTTATTTTCTACGATAGCAAATATAGTCAACCATGCTTCGATATCCACCTATATCTCATAGGTGATAGGAAATCACCCGAATTCTACTGGTCTATGCATGGCTAAGCATATATTCGATCCTAGACGTACATGTGGTTAAAGGTATATATATTTGGACAAGGTGGAGCTATGCATCAATTGTTTCCAATCAACTCTTATAACCTAATGCATCAAACATAAAATGACTCAAGTGATATTTTATAAAACATGGGAGACTTAGAATGCTTTGGGGCTTGCCTAGGATCCAACATTAGGTTAGTGTTTGTTAGACGACACTCGCTTGGCAAGCATCTCGCATCTCGGCACTTGCTTAGTCCTTCCGTCTTCTGGATGGATTCACCAAACTCCATCTTTGGGTTTGGCGCCAACATCACATCCTTCACATGGTGCATCTAGCGTACCTAGATGAGATGCAACAATGCAAGTGCATGAATGCAAAGAATGGCAATATGAGATGCCTCACATAAAAGTATTCAAGATGAGCACAAGGTTACACCAAATATATATAAGCACTCCACGTTACTTAATTAAGCATCACACAACCCATCATGCTAGGATAGCAAGGAAGGCAGCACCAAGCATAACACAAGTTTCATAAGGTTTTAGGTATATTAACTTAACACCATCACAGGCATGAGGCACACTTAGCAACACACAAAGCAAAGCAAGGTGAAGCAAACAATTTTAGGTATAAACATAGATTCTGAACAGCAGCACCATAGTCACTTGTTTTAACCATACCTAGAGTTCTAGGCAAGCAAAAAAGTGTTATCCTAGACTTTCTAGAAACCTAATAAAATTATCTAAAAATTTGTTATTAACACCAAAAGCTGATTCAACAAATAACAATGTTAAAATACATTATGAAGCAGAGCTTATGCAACTAAGGACAGAAAAACTAATAGTAACTTCAGAAATGCATATCTCAAGTTATATTCATACAACAAGCATGATCCTTAACTTTATAGAAATATTATTAAGTTATCTATAACTTTCTTATTATCATCTTAAGATGATTCTACAGCTAACAAGGTTAAATAACATCAAGAATGAATCTTTGTCTAGATTTGGATAGAATCTGCCATTCCACTTTGAATAGAATCACTAGAGTTCTATACCACCAAAAAAAGTGATCTTAGACATTTTGGAAAGCTCAGGAAAAGAACTACAACTCTCCTATTATCACAAATACATGATTCGATGTTTAAATGAGCCAAACAATACAATCATTCAGATCTGTCCAGAGGACATGCAAAACCTGATAGCAAACTTGTGAAATCTATAACTCCTAAACTATCAGGCCTAAAATCATAAAATTTTAGGACAAGAAGTATAAGAAAATTATCTACAACTTTTGTATTCAACATATCTATAGAAAGCATCATTTACATCATGAACATGTCACCACAACAAAAACTGTACATGCAGCCATAACAGCAGAGGCATGCTTAATTCATCTATCATTTAATTGCTACAAACCAACATATTCTTGACATATATGCTATCCCAAACATCTTGGAATCATATTCAAACAATCATAGCATGTAGGAATAGCTACTAGAAGCATCACATGACAATAAATACATGTATATGTTAACAACATTCATTCTCTACTTTAATAATGCAACATATGTATTATTTTTAGTACTATAGGAGAACAACTAGTTTGTGGTTGAGACTTTTATGAGTGATATATGTTATCAAAATATGAATACTGCACAAATTTCATATGCTCAGGTTTTATAATTTAATTGCTATGAAAAAGACAAATCTTAATTATTAATAAACATGTGAGAACAAGAGAAATCTAAAGATCATTATTTTCTATAAACATATAGCCATATTAGGGTTCCTTAGGTCCCAATATCACCATTCAAGGGCAAAGGAACCACATTTCACATTTTTACATATATAAATTATTTATAAATCATTTAAAACCATTTATTAAGCACTAAACAAGTTCCATCAATAAATCAATCATATTGCATCCAATGAACCTGAAATGTTTACCACAGCACACATATAGCATCAGTAGCCTACCATAAAAATTTCATAGCAATTGGAGCACCACAACTTTAGATATGAATTTATTCCTAGAAAACCCTAAATAACATAGATAAATAAAAACAACAAAAACCTTCTACTAATACATATCATATTATGACTCTACTGCATAGATCTACTCTCAAGAATTCCTAAAAGTCTTTATTTGCTATTTTATTATTTTTCTATGATTTATTATGATTTTCCAAAGTTTTAGCCATAAAAGAAAAATAAATTTGCACCAAGGACCCTGAACTTTCATGAAAACAATTCCAGTGAACAGGTCCTTCTAGGCACTATTCAACTAAGTCACAGACTTTGCAGTTAGGCCCTTCCCTTTTCTCTAATTGCTGCGTGAGGCCCTTCACGTGAGTTGGAGCAGAGGACGCGCGGGAGCTCACCGTTTCTAGCCAGAGGAGTCTCATTGGCACGGTGGAATGGCGGCGGAGCATTAGGGGACCGATGCGCACCCGTGGGTGGCCTCAGCTCGGAGACGACCCAAGGTGGCTCGGCCATGCATGTGCGCAGGCCAACTGCAGTGGCATCATCGGCGGTGGCACTACGGTGGTGGAGAGAGTTGGGGGAGAGCGCTGCAAGCTCGGCATGGCATGGCAAAGGTGGTGGTGCACATGGCCACGGCTGTGGTGGGGAGTAGAGGCAAGAATGGCTGTGGCAGTCGAAGCTCAATCTGCCATCCATGGCATTCATGCGCTGCGCGCGTGCAGGGGCGAGGGAGAGCGTAGAGGAATTGAGAGAGTGAGGGAGAGACTAAGAGGGGCCTCAGATGTCCACTCATAGAGGAGCAGGGGCACGGCCACGTGATGTGGAGGTGGGGCACTGCTGTCCTACATGGTGGCCACGCACCCAGACATGTGGCGTCATCTAGGGCATTTCCCCGAGCAGGTGGCGGACAACGATGTGGCCAACTTGGGATCCATTTTTGGGCTAGCTCCGGTTGGATTTGGGCCATGGGCCTTGAAACAAAGTTGTTCCTTTCCTAATGCTCTCCAACTCATATTTAGGGTTCTCAGCCATTAGAGTAATAGATTAGTGGGTAATTAGTGCCCAACATGATAATGTCAGCGCATTGACAGCGATGAGCAAAAATCCAAATTGATGGTCAAAACAAAGTCAAACTGGTGCCATCTTTTTGCATGCTCTTTCCCAAAACATATAGTCCAACTTTTATATTTGGCTCAACTTGAGTTGCTTAACAAAAATCCAACAACGTGTGATGCCAATCGTCATCAACATTTTAATCTCAGACTTTAGCCAAATTTTCAAGATCCAAAACAGCACTAGGTTCTGTTTTGAGGCCTTAAACAAAGTTTGTTGTACACCTCTTGTTCTGCAACTTTGCTTAAAGGATCATGGACTAGTTTATCTTGGTTAGGAAGGTACAATTCACTAAAGTGGGGTACACAACTAAAACCGAAATTCAGTTAACTCCTGGAAATAGTTAGTCTTTGCTGATTTTGAAACTAACTTAGAAGATCCAAATGAACTCCAAACTTGATTAGACTTGCTTCATTGTTTCTAGCACAAAGTGTACTTGAACTCATATTAAGGAATCTAGTTGTGTTACCATATGAATTTGGAAGATAAAAATGTCACAACATGTCAACTCGCTGTTGTCAATCAGGGACAAGATTTAGAGGGGCCAAAATAGTACTGCATTCAAAGTTGAGGCCACTGTTCGAGCCACTTAGGAGTTGAATAAGGGTGTTGACACCGTTTTTTGCACATGTCAAAATGATCAGAGTGGGCTAATCGGCAGAGGAAAGTTACTGAATACGCTGATAGCCGATGAAAATCAGCTTGTAAAGATGGTTGCCAATGAATGGTGGTGATTGATGGAAAGGTTGATTTAGACTCGGGCGTTGCCGATAAGGTTGGAGATGTTATTGTCGATGCCGATGAAGGAAGGCTTAAAGACTACTGCTGATGAAATAGGAAGTATGCCGATGGAAAGGAGGCCGGTGAGATTTCCATCGTAATTGAGGTGGACAGGGAAATAGATAGGAGTTGATTTCCTTTTCTATATTTGTTAGAGTATGATTCATGTAAGAGTCACGTGTTTCCTTAGATATGGACTTGGTGTCCTAGTTGTGTTTGGTTATGTCTCTTTAGATTAGGGTATAAATATAGAGTGAGGGGCAATGTAATAAAAAAAAGAATCAATATCAAGACCAATTTTTACTCCTATTTGCATCTACTTACTTTTCGGCGACTTCGTCAATTTGCATATTTTTCCTTTTTATGAGTTCTCATTGATTCGGCGAGTTGCATAGCTTTAGTGTGACCTTCGGCGATTCTCGAGTTCCGCGTGAGTACCTCTTGGCCGTGACTTCCGGGCGTATCGCTGTTGTCAGGACCAAAGTGCTCGTATCTTCATCCTTGTCGATAAACAGGTCAAATCGACTGGCACGCTTTGGATATCGATTCGGGTATTAGCCCTTTGTGTTTGCAGATCCACTTTTGCATCAACACATCTTTTGGCACGCCCGGTGGGACCAATCAATCCGATCAATATGTTCAATTCCGAGATTGATTCAGGGAACATTATCACGGTATCAGAAGAAGATCTTAAGGAAGAGCAGAGGCAGGCTATGGAAAAGGCTGTAGAAGAATACAAGTAGCTTTGTCTGAAATCATTTAGCCTGAACAAGAGTGGACAAGTCATCCAGAAGCAAGATTTGCCGTTGCCTCGGCAGGTTACCTTTGACTCCAATCCTGGTAAACTTCAAGAGATGGTTAATTCTGCAGTAAATCATGCTTTGATTAATCATTCCAATGTGCTGTCCAATACTGTTCATAATGCTGTGGTTCGAACTCTCAAAGAAGGACAAGCGTCACCACATTACGTTGGGCCTGCCTATCACCAACCAGAGCCGGCATCTGTCAAAACTCCATCGGCTCCCTCGGCCGTTGTGGTTACAAAAGTTACTTCTCCTCCAGTATCGGCAAGCTTACCTAATATTCAATCTACACCGATACGATCAGATCTGGTACTACTAGGAGGATGAGTTCAGCTTAATACAGATCTATCGGCATCAGCTATGTCAGGCCCTGTGTCTTAGAATAGCCAGATTCCTGCTAATTGGTGGGGATATGGTATGCCTCCGGAGTCATCTGCTTTCAATCCTGGGTTACCTGAAGTGTTTGATGCAGTAGGAAAAGCTCCTATACCATCAGCTGTTTCACCGATGGCTCAAGTGCCTCAATATGCCACAGTAACTACTGTGCAACCAACTCCAAGAGGTTTCTAGATGCCTTTGGTTCAAACACCCAATTCAAGTCCATTGGCATGCTTACTGCCGATGCAGCAGAAAGCCCCTGCTATGAGTCAAACTGGGGTTTAGTTCATGCCTCAAGCTGGCTATAATTATCTAACAATGTCAGCAAATTACCAGCCATCGGTAAGTTTTGTACCGATGAGTTCTAATAATGGTTGGTTAGGACAGTTACCTGTTCAACATACAGTTTAGCAAAATCAGCAGGTTGTAGGGATTCAACAAGGTCATATGCAAGCTGGTTTCTAGAATCAAGCATCGGCAGCTCAGCCGATGAATCCTTTCCAACAGGTTAATGGACCACAAGTAATGGCAAATATGCCGATTGCTGGAGATCGTGGGCCACAAAGATATGTGGAGGGATATCAGCAGGCACCTCCCATAGAAATTCAGCCAGTTCGTCAGCAGGAGGCTGATGCTTTTTGGGCCGATAAGATAGCAGAAATTATGAAGGATCAGTTTGGGATAAAGCCCAAGGTCAATACTTATTCTTATCGGACTCCATACCCTCCTGCATATGATTTAATTCCTCTCCCAAATCGGTACAAGGTACCAGATTTCACTAAATTCTCTAGGCAAGATGATACATCAACAATGGAACACGTCAATCACTTCATTATTCAATGTGGAGAGGCAGCTAGCAGAGATGAATTAAGAGTTTGATTATTTTCATCATCTTTGTCTGGATCGGCATTTACATGGTTCATTTCATTACCACCAAATTCTATTATTACTTGGGTTGATCTAGAAAAACAATTTCATAAGTATTTCTTTGTTGGAATCTATGAAAAGAAGCTTACCGATTTAGTGAAATTGAAACAGTGTAATGATGAATCAGTAGAAAGCTTTGTGCAAAGGCTACGAGACGTAAAAAATAAGTGCTACCGTCTAGTGCTGGATGATCGGTAGCTTGCCGATCTAGCTTTCCAAGGGTTATTGCCACATCTTAAAGACAGATATGCTTCTTAGGAGTTTGAAAGCCTCAGTCATCTTGTGCAAAGGATCTCTAATCAAGATACTAGGGTTTTTGAGCCTAAAAAGAATTGGAGTAAAAAAGTATCATTTGTTGAAGAAGTAGGAGATTCTGATTCTGATGAAGAACTAGTTATTGGCTTAGCTGAGTGGGTTAAGAATAAAAAGGCGATATCTTGTCCCTTTGGTCAGAAAGAACTAGAAAAGTTTACCTTTGATATCACCAAAGCCGACAAGATATTCGATCTTCTGCTTCAAGAGGGCCAAATTAAGCTGTCACCTAATCATGTGATCCCATCGGCAGAAGAGTTGAAGAAGATCTTGTACTGCAAATGGCACAATGCAACTTCACACAGTACAAATAAGTGCAAGGTGTTCAGGCAACAATTACAATCGGCTATTGAATCTGGGAGAATTAAGTTTGGTACTTCCAAGGCCCAGAAGCTGATGAAAATTGATCAACACCCTTTTCCGGCAAATATGTTGGAGGCCAAAGGGAAGACCAAGGTATTGACGTCAGAAGCTGCTGAGAAAAATGCATTAGTGGATCCCTAACATCGGATAACTACCGATGATGCAAAAAGTAAGGGTTTGCTGGGAGAAAGCAGTAATTCCAAAAATCCTCCTTGACCTGGCATTGTGATTACCCATCGAAGGCAGCAGGAGGATTGGCGCAGCGTAAGGACCGATATCAACAACAGCAAGAAGAGAGATGTCGGGAAGAATGGTATCGGCATGAAAATCATTGGAGGTGCTCGTTTTTCATCCATTGTTGGGAAGAAGGTATTAAATTGCCAACTATTGAAAATTGCCCTGAGTGCAATGGTTATTATGGGGTCAATCGGTCAGAAAGGAGGTTTCAACCTGGCAATCAAGGTTTATTTATCAATGAGCTGATCAGAGGTAGAGCATCAGTGCATGATCGGCTGGGGGGTAGACTTAGTGTACATGAAAGGCTTGGTAAATGCGCTGGGTATTTTCCAAGGAATCAAGAGGAGCTTGAGGAGATGGCAAACACAAGAGTTCCCGATGAAGAAATATTCTACAGGGACCCTAATATACGCCGTGTAGAATCAACTAGGACCTGTTATCAGCCGGTTTGGAAGACCAAGTTTCCTCGATGGTGCCCGGAGGGTCTGACAAAGACACAGAAAAGAAGGATGCAACATGAGCATCAGGAAGATTTATACCGAGAGGAAAATTCCTCCAATGAGAGGTCCGGTCATCAGCAGTGGCAAGTAAAACACAAAAATAAGGGTCCATCGGCGGATGTTAATATGGTATTCATGTTGCTGATAGAGTTTTTGGCACTATCTAATAATGAGGAAGAAGTTGTTCTCTCTGATCAAGTAGCTCAGTTGACACTAGATCCAATGATGGCTGTTTTTGAGAAACCTGCTGATGATGAGAGACAGCATCTTAAGGCTTTGTTTGTGAAAGACAGAGTTGATGGGCAGCCTGTATCTAAGATACTTATCGACGGAGGGGCTGCGATTAATATTATGCCTTATGTGATGTATCGGAAACTTGGTAAGGGAGATCAAGACTTGACCAAAACCGATATGATGCTGAAGGATTTTGAAGGCAATGTGTCACCGGCTAAAGGGGCGGTATGTGTTGAATTGACCATCGGCAGCAAAACCTTGCCGACGACGTTCTCTATTATTAATGGCAAGGGTGCATATAATCTGCTTCTAGGGAGGGATTGGATTCATGCTAATTGTTGTGTTCCTTCTACAATGCATCAATGCCTCGTATAGTGGATTGGGGATAAGATTGAGGTTGTTCCTGGTGATTCTTCTTATATCATCGCATCGGCAGAATCAGATACTTATGAGCGAACTAAATGCATATCAGGAGAAGTTTGGGAAAAAGAATTCCTTAGAGTGGCTGATTATGAAATTCCACCGATCCAAGCAGTCGGTTCTGAAGAAGAGTTTTAATGGATAGGTTTGCCGATGATGGAAAATTAGGTCAAGGGTTCACATCGGCAGATGATTTAGTAGAAGTAGATGTTGGTGATGGCGATAGGCCAAGACCTACTTTTATTAGTGCTAAGTTAGATTCCAAGTGTAAGCAGCAAATAACTGATGCCTAGATTAGTATAAAGATTAGTATAGGCCAATAACTGATGCCTAGATTAGTATAGGCCTAGATTAGTATAGGCCAAGTGTAAGCAGCAAATAACTGATGCCTAGATTAGTATAGGCCAAGACCTACTTTTATTAGAAGTAGATTCTGTTAAAAGAGTATAAAGATTGTTTTGCTTGGGATTATACTAAGATGCCTAGATTAGACTGATCGATAGTTGAACATCGGTTACCTATCAAATCTGGATTTTGGCCACATCAGCAGCCAGCGTGCCGATGCAACCCTAATATACTTCCTGACATTAAGGCCGAAATAACTAAATTAATTGAGGCAAAGTTTATTCGGTAGTGTCGATATGCAGAATGGATCTCTAATGTGGTTCTTGTTTATAAGAAAAATGGAAAACTTCGTATTTGTATTGATTTCAGGAATCTTAACAAAGCCACACCGATGGATGGCTATCCAATGCCGATTGCTGATTTGTTGGTTGATGCTGCAGCCGGACATCAAATTATCAGCTTCATGGATGGTAATGCAGGTTACAATCAAATATTCATGGCTGAAGAAGATATTCCCAAGACTGCTTTTAGATGTCCAGGTCATGTAGGGTTGTTTGAGTGGGTAGTCATGACGTTTGGTTTGAAAAATGCTGGCGCTACTTATCAAAGAGCTATGAACTTTATTTTTCATGAATACATCGGCACATTAGTGGAGATCTACATTGATGATGTAGTGATTAAGTCTGGAGATATCCCAAAACATCTAGCCGATTTACGAAAGATACTAGAGTGCACAAGGAAGCATGAATTGAAGATGAATCCTAATAAATGTGCATTTGGTGTATTGGCAGGTCAATTTTTGGGTTTTATGGTGCATCAGCGGGGCATCAAAATCAGTAGGAAGTCTATTGATACAATTAACAAGGTGGTTGCTCCTGCCAATAAAACTGAATTGCAATCTTTGATCAGTAAGATTAATTTCATTAGAAGATTCATATCTAATCTATCGAGAAGGATCAAGGCTTTTAGTCCATTACTTAAATTGAAGGCCGATCAGGAATTTGTATGGGGAGCTGAGCAGCAGTTAGCCCTAGATGAAATTAAGAAATATTTAACAAATCCTCTAGTGCTAGTTCCACCTCAACACGGGAAGCCTTTCAGGTTGTATTTGTCAACTGATGATACCGTTATCGGTTTAGCTCTTATTCAAGAATTTGAAGGGAAAGAACGTGTTATTTATTATTTGAGCAGAAGATTAGTGGATGCTGAGACAAGGTATTCGGCCATCGAAAAATTATGTTTGTGTTTATACTTTTCTTGTGTCAAATTAAGACATTATTTGTTATCTGCTGAATGTACGGTCATATGCAAAGACGATGTAGTCAAGTATATGCTGTCGATGCCGATATTAAGTGGTAGAATCGGCAAGTGGATTTTAGCATTATCAGAATTTGAACTACGTTATGAATCGATGAAGGCAATTAAGGGGCAGGTTATGGCTGATTTTGTCACTCAGCATTGTAATACAGTGGACTCTCTGGAGGTTGCTCCTTGGACACTTTTCTTCGATGGGTCCACATGTGGTGAAGGAGCAGGTATCGGCATTGTGTTGATTTCACCTCAAGGAAGGAAGTATGAGTTTTCATTGCCGATTGTTGCTACGTCGACAAACAATCAGGCTGAATACCAAGCCTTGATGAAAGGGTTAGAATTGCTGAAGGAGATACGTGCCGATGCTGTTGAAATCTTTGGTGATTCTATGCTAGTTATAAATCAATTGGCTGGGATTTATGAATGCCGAAGTGAAGTTTTAATTTTGTATTATGAAAGATGTTTGCAATTGTTGAAAGGGTTTAGAGATTTTCGTCTTGAACATATTTCTCGACTGCATAATAAAGAGGCTAATCGACTAGCTCAGCACGCTTTAGGGTATCAGCCTATTCAGGAAGTGCTAACATCAGTGGTTGATACCGATGACTGGAGAAAGGAGATTGTCGATTATTTAAAGGATCCATATAAAAAGGTTGAAAGATGTATAAGGTTCCAAGCTACCAAGTATGTGCTCCTCGATGATGAATTATATTATCGAACTATAGATGGAGTTTTACTCAGATGTGTTAGCAGTGATGAATCGAAAAACTTGATGGGTGAAATTCATGAAGGAGTGTGTGGAGCGCATCAATCGGCTTTCAAGATGAAGTGGATGATCAGAAGGAATGGATACTATTGGCCGACTATTCTTGAAGATTGTTTTAAGTATTTTAAAGGATGTCAGGGGTGTCAAAAGTTTGGTAATGTTCAAAGAGCGCCTGCATCGGCTATGAACCCTATAATTAAACCTTGGCTGTTCCGGGGATGGGCTATCGATCTCATCGGTTAGATTTATCCGCCATCGAGCAAAGGACATAAATTTATTCTGGTTGCTACTGATTATTTCATAAAATGGGTTGAGGCAATTCCTTTAAAAAAGGTGACATCGGCTAATATGATCGATTTTGTGAAAGAGCATATTGTTTACCGATTTGGTATTCCTCAAACTATCACTACCGATCAGGGTACTATGTTTACATCGGGAGAATTTGATGAGTTTGCTATAGGTATGGGAATTAAAGTTTTAAATTCTTCTCCATATTATGCTCAAACTAATGGTCAGGCTGAGGCTTCTAACAAAGGGATCATCAAACTCATTAAGCGCAAAATTAAAGAAAATCCTAAGAGGTGGCATACCGTATTAAATGAAGCCTTGTGGTCATATCGGATGTCATGTCATGGTGCAACCAAAGTGATGCCTTATCAGTTAGTATATGGACACGACGCAGTATTACCTTAGGAAATTAAAATTGGCTCTAGGCGAATACGTTCTCAAAATCAGCTGACAGCCGATGATTATGATACTCTTATGAAGGATGAGTTGGAAGATGTGGTGGGTCATCAGTTAAGGGCTTTAGTTAGCATCGAAGAAAATAAGAAAAGAGTAGCCAGATGGTATGACAAGAAGGTGAAGGTAAAGGAGTTTACCGATGGAGATCTAGTCTGGAAATTGATTTTACCGATTGGGACTAAAAGTTTAAAGTTTGGAAAGTGGTCTCCTAATTGGGAAGGTCCATATCGGATAAATCAGTCTATTCCTGGTAATGCATATATTCTAGAAACCCTCGAAGGGGTCATGTTTCCCAGAGCATTAAATGGAAAATATTTAAAGAAATATTACCCTAGTATCTGGATGGATGCATAAAAGTATAAGTGCCGATAACAGTCCTATCGGCTAGAATTATACAAGGATGTCAATGTCTCATAAAGTGCCGATGCAATAGACAAGATTTACAAGTTTAACAGGGATTGGATAGCCAATATCGCACACAGGTGAATCTGATCGGCTTCCTTCATTTCTTTGATGTCTTCATCGGCAGCACCCTCTATAGAGCCATCTCCTATGAGAGGGGTCATCAATTTGGTGTCTGTGGCAAGCTAGCCCCTCGATATATGGGTCCTTACAAGATTTTAGAGCAATGCGGCCCAGTTGCTTATTGTCTCCAGCTTCCTGATATTTTATTGGCGGTACATAATGTGTTTCACATCTCATAGTTGAAGAAATGTTTGTGGGTCCCTGATGAAGCTGTGGAAATTGAAGGACTTCCCCACTAGCCTGATTTCCCCACTAGCCTAATTTGACATATATTGAACACCCTGTCAAGATCTTGGACGAAAAGGAAAGAGTTACAAGAAACAATGTTGTGAAGTTCTACAAGGTTCAGTGGCAAAACCACTTGGAGGATGAGGCCACGTGGGAACAAGAGAGCTATATCTTGAAGCATTACCCCCATCTTCTTTCTGGATCATTGAGGTAGTTGTCTACATTAAAATGTAATTCTTGTCTCTTTTCCCACATGAGACACATGAAATCTCAAGACGAGATTTTGTTTTAGGGGGATTATGGGGGTATGGCCCCCAAGACATGGGCTGCGCCCCCAGGGGTGACCTGGCCCACAAGATTAAGGCATGCACGATGCTGCTCGGCATGCACCATAAGACATTGTATAGTACCAAATAGGCTACTTGACTTGTAACCCTACCTCCTCCAGAGTATATAAGGAGAGGTTGGGGTCCCCTAGCGGATAGGATCTATCAGATCGTATCTACATACATCTCAATACAATCCACCAAAGACACATGACGTAGGGTATTATGTCGATCAGATGGCCCAAACCTATCTAAATCGCTGTCTATGTGCCTTGTGTCACCATCTGGTTCCTAATTACGTGCACCCCCACCGACAAATCTACCATCGCAGGATACCCCTCAGTGAACTGCCGATGATATTCTATCGACAGGGATAGATTTGTGACACCCTCGGTGTTACACTAAAAATCTTTTGCTAAAACATGTCATGAGCATCATGTGTATGTGATAGTGCATGTAAAATAGTGTGTAAATCAATTTCTGTCACTCGAAATGATTGTCGAAAACATGAAACGAAAGCTATATTTCAATGTCGCGTTATACCACTTAGGGTTGTAAACGGATTTTTATTGAATGAAAATGCTATAGAATGCATAGACAAAGCTTTAATAAAGTTTGTAGTACAAACTTCATAGGTGATGATGAAATACCTATGATCGAGAAATGAATTCCCTAGCTAGCATGGTTGGTAGCTTGGAAATCAAAGTAGATGCGAATCCGATCAAGACTTAGCAAAATTCTCGAGTTGAAAGTAGTGTGATGATGCAATATTAGTGTATTAAATCTGGAAAACTTGACTTAAGGCTTGTGCTATATTTTTGCTTAGTGGTTAGCATCAAAGTCTATACTTCCTAATGGTAGCAAGGTTAGTTTGGTTAGGGCTTGGCTTGATCACTAATTAATTGCTTTGGAAAGCTTAAAATGGTAAATTGACAGCCTAGCTTTAGCTTTGGATATCAGTCGGCGCTGGTAGCTTGGCAGTCCCCTATCTCTCTCTCTCTCCACTGCACCTTGGTTCGAGCAAGTACGTCCTATTAGTAGCTTAACCAACCCTCTTTAGCTTTGTTGAGGTGGATGAGCCTTGGGTAGGCTAGTTAGGCCAGAATTGTTGCTTCAAAAACCATCCACGCACTCATGCCTCGGTTGCCTATCTCCAGTGCGTGGTCACCATGTGCCCATGTTTGCCATGATCGTCCTGGCCATGCCACAAGAACATGGTCGCATGGCCAGTGTTAGGGCCTTCCTCGACCTAGCCACGGCTGGCCTGTGGCTTGGCCAGTCCTAACTGCTATCGCGCAGTGCCATAGTTGCTCGCCGTTGCATCATGCTGCGTCCCCAGTCATGCTGCGTTCTGACCGCCACTGTCGTGTAGCCACTGCTGCTGCTGATCCTTCATGGCTGCATGCGCGTGGGCTTGCCCCACCTACCTTTGCCATCACATCCATGCTCGATGCGATGCTACGCTGCTGCCTCTCTCCTGGCCGGCGCCTGCCATTGTGGCGCATAGGGCCGAGCTGCCATTGGCTTGCAATTTATGGCCATGCGGACAACTGTTCCTGAGCATGTTTCACTGACTCCCCCATTGCCCTATAGCACATGCACACTTGTGCTATGAGTTGATAGCCACGTCTTGCCACGTCAACGACGAGACAAGCCATGCCAGCTCTTACCCTATTTCCTCTATCGCCATGGTCGCCAGATCCACGCCTTCAATTCAGCTTGGTGGAGTCACCTTTGTCCAATTAACCATGCCCGTGGCTTTGTTGTGTAGTCAGCCAGCCACCTGACCCCATCTTGCAGTGATTCTTGTCGTGCCTTGCTCTAATTTGGAGCTTCCTTCCCACGGGGTTGATAAGACCATGTCGGCATGTGTCGACGGCAAGGCCCCCTCTCCAGAGCTGCTTGTGCTCAATCCATTGCTTCACCCACTTTGACTCCACCTACTCATCACCCAGTGCACCCTTGCCAAGTTGCTACCACCTCCTAGCCACCCCTAACATGGTCTTGCCACTGCGGTGCACCACCACACCATCCATGCGCATGCGGCAAGCTTGGCTCGGGCCGCCTCCAGCCGAACCACCACCTCGGTTGGGTCTATGGTGAGTTCCTTGAGCTTATGCACTACCCCTACTTCTCCGACATCGTTGTGGCTAACCAAAACATCACTATTTTGCTACAGGAGCTCTGCCACCATGGTCTGGCATTACTGCAGCGTCCTGGCTCACGTTTTCATCGGCCAGCGTTTCATGTTAACGCATAGGTAGGTACTAGCTCCTTAGATAGGGCAGGGTGGGTCCCGAGTGCCTGGCGGGGGGGCGTCGGTGCTACCGGCCGCTGTGTCGGCGTGCGTGGCCAGGTCAAGGACCTCCCCGATGTGAAGATAGGATGTTGCAGGGGCTGTTTTGCATAATCATAGACTAAAGGAATAGTGCGCTTAGTGCTCGTGCTATTACTATGTAGGCCAAGGGTGTTTTCGCAAAATGTCCAGCACGTGCGGGCCTCCCTGTCGTGGGCCACCGACACGCAGTTGGGCCACGCTGGTGGGTCACGTGCGCGCACGCGCGATGCGCGGGAGTGGGACGCGTCGCTTGCTCATGGTCCACGCGGTGGATTTTGGTTTTTCATTTTCTAGTGAATTAGTAAAGGTTTATTCAATTAAGTTTTGAGCTGAACTATGAAAAATTATAGTAAATTCTATAGATGTCCAAAAACAGTGAAACAAAAATTGTTAGGTTCACAAAATTGCTATCTATCTGTTGGTGTAGTTACTTACAGATATCTATAATGATGATAGACTCATTAATTCATTTAGGAAAGCTTAGTATTATTTAGATTAATATTGGTAGGAATTTTTGTGGTAAATTGATGATAGCTTTTGCCATGAAATTTTCTCTGTAGGTTCATTAGATTATTATGTACTCACTGTAATTTTGGTAGCCCTAGAGTAGGTTGATAAATAGAGTAGCTAGTACTCCTTGTTTTATCATATATAGAGTAAATCAGTATTAAGAGTAAGAATGCCTTTAGTTGCTAATATAGTACATGCCATGTTTCATACTTGTTAGTGGCAACAATAGGTAACTTAGCACCTTAGTTGGTAGAACTAGCTTAGTAGCTTTATAGGTGTGTCATATTTTAAGAGTTGTTGTTGCCGTATTACTAAGTGTTGCATCATCATTTCATGCATGTAGATAATGAGTTGGTAGAGTTCATTCCTGCTGGCGAACAGGAGTTTGAGGAGATCCTTGAAGAGTACGAGGAGGAGATTCTCATTTAGGAGGGAGCCCTAGAGGCATCAGTGGCTGACTTTGTTGACACACCGCCTGCCCAAGGCAAGCCCCGGTGCATAACCCTTATTTTGAGTGATCACTAAATATATATATGATGTGCATTTACGTTACATGTATTTTATGGAAACTACATACATAGATATACTTACCTATGAGTCCTACTAGTATAGGTCAAGTAGCTGCTATGCTTAGGATTTCGGTATCGTGGGTAACCTACCGTTACTCACAATAGGTGATTATTAAGATCCCTCATGATAAAATGGTGAAAAAGAAAATGGAGACTGGGCAGGGATATGGTTTGGGTACTAGTGGGTGTAAGAGGTTGTGTCCTATGCCTAACAAGACATAGCTTGGTTACACTTTTTCCTTGTCTGTGTTGGTTAAGGACCGGCTATTGCATTGGGTTCTAGGCAAGTGACAGACTTATTATCTTGAGCACATACTTGGGTATGGGCGCAAGGAAGACTTGTTGCTCTCATGTCGTGGGTTCTGGCTCTTTTTGGACTGACTAATTGGAGGCAGGGATGGTGGAGGTCTAAGCACCGTACTGAGTCTAGGACTTAGGAGCGGGGCTTGGAGTCCAAGTTTGGATGGGGACCTAGACCCCATGATAGGAGAGTGATGGGTTGGTCCTGTTTGTGCCTGGGGTACAAGCGGGGCATGTGTTTTGGGGTACCTGGCTAGGCACATTGATTCGCGAATCGCCAGTGTTCCGGTATGGCTTATCTATAGTCTAGCACCGTAGTAAGAACTAAAAGATGAAAGGTGATGAAATGGAACTGTTTGTTCAAATCTTGCTTGAAAGTAGAACATGTGCTTACATAGAATGGCTAGATGATGAAATAATTATGACTGCTAATAATAACATAAATAAGGATTCACTATTAGTATTGCTTTCTGCAAAAAGGAAACGAGCAAACTATAAAGCTTATCATATCCCTTGGAGTCGGAAAATTATTCCCACTAGTCGGATAAGTTTTGTGAGTACATTGTGTACTCAGGGTTTATTTACCACTATTTACCACTATTGTAGGTACTACTTGAGACGTAGCCATTGTGTGAAGGATTCTTCTGGTGGGCACAGACGGATCCTTGCTTATTATCGATAGATGTTTACTTGATGTTTATTTTTATTCTATTGTTTAATATTCTGCACTTTGAATTTGGTAATGTAATAATACATTTCTAAGAACTCTAAATGTATGAAGTGGACTAATTTTTGTAACTCATTCTCATTATTGGATCCTTGGAAAAAATGTGAATTATTCAGGCTCTCCCTCGGGGTGTGCTCGACGGAACCCGCCCGATGTAGCTCGCTCTTGGGGTGCTTAGTGTTAGTGGAAGACAAGCGCCTCCGAAGGTGTGTTATTTTGGGCGGTTCTACCATAGTTGATACTAGAGCCAATAATGAGTTTATGAGTTTCATCACTCTTTTCCAAAACCTAAAATTAGGCCAACAAAAGTTTTACAAAAAGTAGGATGCGATAAAATTATCTAAATAAGTATAAGCCCTAGCAATATGGTCTATCTAGGATAGTGGCACTAGTTTTATCTAATCAGTTTCTGCAGATACACTGACTTATGTTGCGTAAGAATCATTAGCAAAGCAGAAAGTGAGTGTGCGACATGCCAAAAAAATTACAAATGCCGCTATATTCTGGCTTGAGTGAACGTATAGGTCGATGCATGCATCATGAAAATATAATCTTGCTTAAACTAAATTTCCCCCTACCCGTATAAATTGAATTAGTGAATTGATAGGATAACTAAAAGAATACTTTAATGAATGTCTTGTCATTTCTCTAATCTCTTGTTCCTGATCTGGAGGGTGGTCCTAAATGTTTGGTTCCTATCTGTTACAAATGAACCTGAGGTCCGGTCGTGGGAGCACCAGTGCTAGAGCAGGCCATGGTCTTGGCGAAGGCCAAGGTGAAAGTGGCCAGGGCAATGAGCATAGCAATGGGGAGAGCCATGAGGCCCCACTTCTGGCTCCTCCTCCTCTACCACCGCTGCCTCCAATGACTCATTCAGAGATGATTACGGAGATGTTGGCTGCTTGTCGCGAGTCAGCCCGTGCCATGGAGCTGCTGGCATAGGCTATCGGTGGCTTAGACCATGGAGGCCATGGGGGCAATGGTGGGAATGGGGGTGGTGGACGCAGTCCTGAGGGACCCTAATCTTATTAGGATTTCTTAAAGACACACCCACCCATGTTCACACCGACAACTGAGCCTCTAGATGCGGAGCATGGGCTTCGCATTCTGAAGCAAAAGTTTCTGCTGCTCACCGTCACTGATGAGCAACAGGTGCGCTTTGCAGCACAATAATTGTTGGGATCCATGAGTGGATGGTGGGATACATTTAATGCCATGCAGCTAGTGGATCACCGGGTGACTTGGCAGGATTTCACTATGGCCTTCAGGGAGTATTATATCCCTGCTAGTGTTCTAAACAAAAAGTTGATAGACTTTCTAGACCTTCGGCAAGGGAGCATGTCCGTGATGGACTATGTCAACAAGTTCAACCACTTGTCATAGTATGATGGGACTCATGTTGATACAGATGAGAAGAAGAGAGACCATTTTTGCTGGTCTTGTGTTGACATGATATAGCTAGGAAAAATACTAAACCTACAGTAAGCATAATTGAAATATGGTATTCATATTTAATCATAATTAATTGCTAGTTCCTAGTGAAATTAATTGGGGTAAAAATACATAACATATGATCATACCAATTTTTACACATAATTATTATGCTAGGAGGAAAGTAAGAAAAATATTAAATCTATTGTTTGGAGCTTTTTGATATGCTAAACTATTTTTGCTAAAATAAGCCTATGTAACTTGTCATTTTTCTAAAGGTAGCTATACTTATCCCAATGGCATGAAATTTGTTCAGTAGACTATTAAGGTCATTTTTGGGCTACTATAATTTTCTTAGAGTTTATTGAGCAACTGACATATTTATCCTTTAAATCAACTTATTATCTAAGGAAATTAATAAATGAGTATAAATAAATTAGTTAGGAATAACCATGAGGTTTTCTGTGGTGCTTGTGATGCATATGATCGGTTGATGTTATTAGTTAGGCTTAGAAGTAATTGGTTGTATGCAACTAGTTAATTGTTGCTTTTATAATTCAACTAGATGACTGCATGTGTAGTTTCTGTTGTGGTAATGATTTCATGATGATAATGATCCTTTCTGTAAATATGGTTAATTACAAAGTTGTAGATAACTTACTGATCTACCTTGTGTTAGATTTTCATAGTCATAGGCCTTATGGTTTAAGAATTATGGCTGTTAGAAGTCTGCTGCTAGAAATGCTTGCTCTCTGAATAGATCTGAATGATTGAATTGTTTGACCTAGATAACTGCTGAATAACATTATGATGATTAAAATAAAGTTGTAGGAAATTTCATAATCTTTATAGAATGTCCACAAACATATTATTTTCATATGTATAACTTCAGTTATGGTCAAAACAAGTGGCTGCTGTCTTGTAGTCCAAAAAATGATATACATAAGTTTTTGTTGAAGTTACTAGAGAAGAGATATTCACCTACTCAGTAAAATAAGATGCAACTGGTTATCACCTTAATGCAAGGCTATTGAAAACACTTATGAGGATGCATTCATCACATCATATCATATTATACATGTCATGATATATGCATTCGTGATATCTTATTTCATGCTCATGCATATCGGATCGTCCGAAGGGATAACCCTTTTGGAGTTCAGTGAAGAAGAAGAGGAGGATCAGCAGGAGATGCCTTAGGCCGTAGCTCTAGAAGAAGGGGAGCAAACTCTCAATGACCTCCCTAAGTGCCTGGATCACCGGCCAACCTCTTTCCTCAAAGGCAAGCCCCGGAGCATTCTAAGTCTCCCATGTTTTACAAAATATCACTTGAGTCCTTTATGTTTGATGCATTAAGTTATAAGAGTTGATGGAAACACTTAATGCATAGAACTACCTTGTCCAGTTACATATACCATTAACCCTATGTAGGTCAAAGATCGAATATAAGCTTAGCCATGCTTAGACCGGTAGAAGTCGGGTGATTTTCTGTCACCTGCGAGATATAGATGGATACCAAAGCGTGGTTGGCTATATTTGCTATCGTGAAAAAGAACCATGGGGTATTGTAAATGGAGGCCGAGCGGAGTATATGTGTAGGTTGACTCATGTGATTCCATCTATGCCGATTAAGGACCGTACCGTTATTGGCACTTTTGACAAGATTGAACGCATGCCTCTCACTTAGCTGGCCAGAAAACTCATTCCGACTGTGAAGACGAGTAGCTCAACTTAAGCCAGGTCCTGTTCTATAAAAGTGCACACACTGGATGGTAGTAAGGATGTGCGAGGAGCCAGACGTGAGCCCAAGGGTAGGCCGAGCCTAAACATCCTGGTAGCTGGTTGTCTCTGATTGTGTGGAGCTGGGCGAACCCATGAAATGTGGACCTAAATTGTACCAAAGGTGACCTAAGGTGACCGTTGATCTGGCATGCCTAGGTTTGTGTTAGGAATAAATTCCCAGCTGGTTGAAATCAATTCGAATTGCCATCTCTCCCGGACAGTGAGAAACTTGGCTAGCTCCAACATCATAGTAACTGTATTATGGAATGATGGCTATGATGAACATGGAATTATTATATCGGCTATGGTTACTACTATATGCTACTAAATGATATACCATATGTTTGCATAGGTTAGTTGCTAATCTAGAGATGAATAGCTATAATTAACTTGATGACCGAATTATCACTGTATATGTGAATTGGTAAGCTTTTTATGCAAATTGTTGTCAAGACTAGCTCCACTTATAAAGCCTTGCATGATCCTTGGAGTCACTTTATTTTTGGTTTATGATGGGTAAGTTTAGCTGAGTACCTTCTCATACTCAGGGTTTTATTCTCATTGTTGTAGATAGTATAGTTTATCATGGCTATTGCAAGAACTGCTTCTATCCCGCCGTGGACGAGGAGTAAGCCCGAGGCAGGCATCTCTTATTAATCCTTCTCATATGCTTTTGTGGATGTGATCATGAGCTGGCACTATATTTGAACTATGATGGTAGATGTTAGTTTCAAATTTTAATTTGCTTCCGCTACTATTTTACTTGAACTTGGTTTATAATAACCTAAATTCGTACTTTGATGGATGAACTGTATTTATGAACTTTATGTAATGTGTGACATGTATGTTGAATCATGTACGATCTTGGTTGTATGTTGATGGTTAATTGAGACCCTTCATGGTACTCGATGGACTACCAGGTTTATATGGGCTCAAGTATGACAGAGCGACCACTTATGGGCTGCCATTGTACTTGTGCTCTTATAAATTGGCCGGTTCTGCTACAACTAGCATCAAATCAAGGTTCAACATTAATTGCCACATGTGTATTTAAAACAAAGGTTTTTGTTTTTCAAAACCAGTTTTTAGCAACTTATAGCTATATATAGGTGTTTAAAACCTAGGGTTTGAATCTAAAGTGTGCATGTGATCACTTCATTTATGCCCAATTAAGGATTTCAGGTGGCTAATTAAGTACTAACTTGGGGGTTTTCCATTTCGTCGTCCATACGGCATGCTATTGTATGGATGCCATTCACTTGAGTGGTAATGTATGGATCAAATGCCTCTACGCCCAAGGTAAGATGCCACTCATCATCATAGTGGCATAACCGCAAGATGTGATCGTGCGATCTATGGGGATAGTTAGCTTTGATACTAAAGTGTATATGTGCCTTATATATATACGGAAGCATTTAATTGTGGGTTAGCTTTGATATGGCTATATATGCATATTTATATGTATATATAGGACGTATTTACTCTCGGATAGCTTTGATATGGAAGTATATATATATATATATGGAATTTAGATTGTAACTTAGAGCCTAGATTTACATTCTGCATATATAATTGTAGGGTTGGGCTGAAATGAAATTCTTGTGCAGGTACACTAATAGCGAAACATGTAGCCTGGCTAGCTACATTATATATATGAGAGAACGCTTGTATGCACCGTGTATGCCGTTAGAAGTTTTAATTTTCCTAAGTTTGTGAGGACGTACAGAACGTGCATGCGTCATGATAAATCCTTATTACATACTTGCATTGTTCCTCCCCTTATAAGTCTCTTACTCAGTTATGTAACTCTTATCCATTATGACGTTGTCTCACAAGAGTTGCACCATGTTGTTGGTACAGATGGCAGCACCGGCTAGAAGTGAGAATTTCCTGTTGATGTTTGGTACCCCTGCCCTACTTTGGAGAGTCTTGCATTATGCGGGGTATTATGAATCACCCCTTTATTACTAGAATGAAGTATACTTAGAGGGACAACCATGGTATGAAGTACATCTAACCATACCAGCTCATAACCAAGCACCATTCTGGTAGGAATGGAGGGTGGAATCTAAAGGAAGAACTCCTTAGGAGGTTGCCCAAGTAGTGCCTTTTGAGGTGTTGAGTCAGATATGTCAGCAGCATGGGGATGGGCTTACCGGCAGTGCCGCTAGTACTTTTCCTCGGGTGGATCCATCCATAATAGTATGGGCACAGCGCAATAGCAATGCGTTGATCTAAGACTAGGATGAGCGGGAAGACAGTTCTAGTCCTGCTATGAGTGCAATGTTTACGGTGATGAAGATGTTCTATACTTGTCAGGACACCAAGGACTTCTGGCAGGAGTCCTATACGACTTGCATGGATAAGCTCATGGGAGCCGAAGCTACACAACATAAGCTGAGGAAGCATGCGCGCAAGCACAAGACAGCAACAAGTGAAGCTCGATGGGAAACTGATCAGGCATATGTAGCATTAGGAAATCTCCACAGTCAAATGGAGCAAGTTGATCAGCAGAGAGCTGCTGCCCAAGAGGCAAGAGTGGATGATCTGGCAGTGCTAGCAGGACTGCGGGAGCAACTAGATGCTGCCCGTGTCAAGGCGCTCATAGCTACATGCCAGTGGATCCAAGTAAACAACCATGCAGCCCTGGCAGAAGCAGCATGAAATAGAACTGAAGCCCTAACCATGCAGCAGGACCATGTTGAGAGGGACTTACGCTAGCAGCTTGCAGAGACCTAGAATGTGGTGGTTGATCTTTAGCATGAGGTGCATTTCTAAACAACCAACTGCACCTGATCCTTGATGGGGAATACAAAGATCCAGAAATGATGGTCAAAGATGATGGTTGGGAGAAAGAAGTGGAGCTAGAGGATGAGGATGATGCTATCTCCAACCTTGATAGCTAGCACGCTGAAGATTAGAGTCGCCTAGTGACTAGTTAAAGCGCTAGATGTATCCCTATTATTCATGTAATGGACATGTAGCTTGAAGTTCGGTATTCATGATTTGACTTCAGTATAATATTTGCACCTTGCATGTCATTTCACTAATGGTTGAACTTTAATGAAATTCTAGTTTCATTTTACTGGTGGATTATTTCATGCATGTTAACACGCTGTGAGCATGATAAGTGATCAAATTGGTGATGTCATGTTGCGAGAATGGATGATTATGCCTCTATTTGTTGTATGAATTTAAGATTCTCTCCAATAATTTCAGTTTGGCATGATTACACAATTCATCTGCAATCTCCTAACATCATCCAATAATCACTTATTGTTGCAACTTTGTAGATGACTCGCACTGGCGCTGGAGCAGGCACCAGCCAAGGTGGCAATGGTAGTGACTTACCACCACCACCGTCACCGCCTATGAATGAATTCTTCACATAGTTCTTGGGTAATCAGCGAGCAATGGAGGATACACTACGCCTCATTGCGTAGAACACCGCTCATGCCCATCAGCAACATCAAGGGCTTGAGCCAAATCAATACAGCTCTTTCAAGGATTTCTAAGACACCAAGCCTCCTATCTTCAAGATGGCCAAAGAACCACTCTAGGTGGATGAATGGCAAAACAAAATCGAGCAAAAGTTCTATCTATTGAGGGTTACTAAGCATCAGAAGGCAGAATATGTGTCCCATCAACTGCAAGGACTGGCCAGGATATGGTGGACCCGTTTCCTATCCTCTCTACCTGCCAACTCATAGGTCACATGGGAGCAGTTCAAGTTAGCATTTAGGGGACATCACATTCCCCAAGGCTAATGCACATGAAAGTAGCTAAGTTCATGCGACTCACACAAGGGACCAAGACCCTTACTAGATACATGCATGCCTTCAACAATTTATCCTGTTATGCCCCAGGGTTAGTCGATATGGAGGAAAAGAAGATAGAAAGCTTCAAGAGAGGCCTTGGCACTAAGCTAATGAAGACTATGGCCAACTCAAGGTGTACCACATACAATGAGTTCGTTGGTGATGCCTTGACCCAGGAGAACTAGAACAATTTGCACACAGCAGCGAAAGGCCACAAAAGAGCAGCTGAGTTAGGTGCCTCAAGATCTTCCTAGTCTAGAGCTCTAGTGGTGGCTAGGCCATAGTTTCGTCCAAGTGCCTAAGTTTAGGCCTTCTCCACCAAAAGCTTAGGCCAACCGCCCCTAGAAAACATTTTGTAGGGTGTTCATCATTGCCCTACCCAAGGGAAATGGAGGGTAGGGAAGCTCAATAGGACCAAGGAGCAACCAGCCTTGCTTCAACTATAACCAGTTGGGCCATTGGACCAAGGAGTGCCCCCATCCCAAGAAGAATAACAATAAAAACTAGGGTAATCAGTAACAGGCAAATCCAAAAGCACATCCTGGATACGTGCATTACATAGCTATTGAAGAAGTTCCTATGGGAGAAGTTGTCACTGCCAGTATGTTTCTTGTTAACAAACATCCTACCATTGTCTTATTTGATTCTAGAGCTTCTCATTCATTTGTGAGCCAAGCATTTGCATCTAAGTATGATTAGAAAATAGTTGAGGTAAACAAGAGTGGTTATAGTATAAGTTTGGCTGGGGCTACTATCTCTACAAATTAGATAGTCAGGGATGTGCTCATCTCTATACAAGAGAGGGAGTACACTGTGGATCTGATAGTATTGCTTAGATCAGCCTTAGATGTGATCTTAGGCATGAAATGGATGAGTGACCATGCAGTTCTCATTGACACTAGCACTAGGACAATTATGTTGAGAGAACCAAAGGGAGGTAATGCTTTTCTAGTACCACTTCCCCGAAGTTTTGATCTCTAGAACTTGTCTTGTGCTATCCAAGCCACTACCCTTTATGATATTCCAGTGGTTTGTGAGTTTTCTGATGTATTTCTAGATGAGTTGTCGGGTTTATTGCTTGAAAGGGATGTGGAGTTTAAGATTGAGTTAGTGCTAGGTACAACACCTATCTCAAGAAGACCCTATAGGATGCCACTAAATGAGTTAGCTGAACTTAAATTTTAGTTACAAGAACTATTAGACAAAGGTCTCATTCAACCTAGTTCATCTCCATGGGGATGTCTAGCTTTATTTGTAAAGAAGAAGGACAAGTCCTTGAGAATGTGTGTGGATTATAGGCCGCTTAATGCTGTGACCATTAAGAACAAGTATCCTTTGCCTCATATTGATATCTTGTTCGATCAGTTGACAAAAGCAAAGGTATTCTCTAAGATTGACTTAAGGTCAGGCTATCATTAGATTAAGATCATGCCAGAGGATATACCTAAAATAGCTTTCTCCACTAGGTACGACTTGTATGAGTATTTTGTCATGTCCTTTGGACTCACAAATCCTTCTACCTACTTCATGTACTTGATGAATTCGGTATTCATGCCTGAGCTCGACAAGTTTGTGGTTGTGTTTATCGATGACATCTTGATTTATTCGGAGAATGAGGCAGACCATGCAGAGCATCTAAGAGTTCAGCAAGTGTGAATTTTGGTTCAGCAAAGTACCTTTCTTGGGTCACATCTTATCTAAGGAGAGAATTTTTGTAGACCCATCTAAAGTACAAGAGGTCATGGATTGGAAGGCCCCGACTTCGGTTCATGAAGTTTGGAGTTTTCTAGGGTTAGCAGGCTACTATCGTCATTTCATTCCTGATTTTTCCAAGATAGATAAGCCCATGACCAGACTACTTTAGAAGGATAAAAAGTTCAGTTGGACGCTAGAGTGTGAAGCAATTTTTCACACCCTATGGACATTGCTAACTACAACTCCTGTTCTAGCACAACCTAACATTAAAAAGCCTTTCGATGTGTTCTGCGATGCATTGGGTATAGGTTTGGGGTGTGTGTTCATGCAAGAAGGCCGAGTTATTGACTATGCTTCTCAACAATTGAGAAAGCATGAAGTCAATTATCCTACGCATGATTTAGAGCTTGCAGCAGTTGTTCATGCGTTGAAGATATGGAGAAATTACTTGTTGGGAAACGTATGTCACATATATACTAACCACAAAAGTCTTAAATATATCTTCACTCAACCTGAGCTGAACATGAGGCAGCGAAGATGGTTAGAGCTGATCAAGGACTATAATTTGAAAGTGCACTACCATCCAAGAGAAGCCAATGTTGTAGCAGATGCCCTTAGTCAGAAATCTCATTGCAACACTTTGGAAGCCTTGTTGGAAGATGGATTTAATTTTGCTACATCCTGTTGTGCTACACAATATCACTGTCAGTTGCTCACTTGAGAGCAAAATCATAGAACTATAGAAGACAGATGTAGGTGTATTTCACATCAAGCGAAAGATGAAAGAACAAGGAACCAAGCATTTTAGGTTGGATGAAGGAGGTGTGCTATGGTTTGAGTATCGACTTGTGGTACCTAAAGTTTGTGAGCTTAGAAATCAAATTTTAGATGAAGCTCATTGATCCAAGTTGTCTATCCATTCAGGTGGTAGCAAAATGTATCAAGATTTGAAAACCCATTTTTGGTGGACCAAGATGAAGAAAGAGATTGCCGCCTATGTCGCTAGGTGTGATAATTGCAATAGAGTTAAGGCCATTCATTTGAAATCTACTGAATTACTTCAGCCATTGTCTATCCTAGGCTGGAAATGGGAGGAAATAAGTATGGACTTTATTACAAGCCTTCCGCTGACACAACAAGGTCATGATTCAATATGGGTCATCGTAGATCGCCTTACAAAATCAGTGCATTTTATACCAGTTAACACAACGTATCATGTCAGGAAGTACGCTGAGCAGTACGTTTCTCAGATTGTGAGACTACATGGAGTACCAAGGACCATAATCTCAGATTGGGGACCATAATTTATAGCTCATTTTTTGGAACACTTGCACTAGGCTTTGGGAACTAAACTAATTAGAAGTTTAGCATATCATCCACAAACTTTGGGACAAACCAAGTGAGTGAACTAGATCTTAGAAGATATGTTGAGAGCCTATGTTATATCTTCCAAGGGTTCTTGGGAAAAGTGGCTACCTTTAGCTGAGTTCTCCTACAACAACAGTTATCAAGCGAGCATCAAGATGGCTCCTTTTGAAGCCTTGTACGGTCAGAAATGTAGAACTCCCTTGAATTGGATTGAGCCTAGAGAAAGAAGATATTTTGGTATTGACTTTGTCACCAAAGCTGATGAATAGGTACGCATTATCCAACAGCATATGAAAGCAGCTCAATCAAGATAAAAGAGTTATGCTGATAAAAGAAGAAGACCACTAACTTTTGAAGTGGGAGGCTATGTATACTTAAAAGTGTCACCCATGAAAGGAGTGCAGAGATTTGGGGTAAAAAGAAAGCTTGCGCCTAGATATGTAGGACCATACAAGATTATTGAACGGAAAGGAAATGTCGCCTACAAGTTACAACTTCCTCTAGAGATGAGTGCTATATTTGATGTCTTCCATGTTTCTCAGTTGAAAAGATGTCTTCACATACCTGAGGAAGCCATTGCACCCACCAACATTAAGCTCCAATCGGATTTGACCTATGAAGAGAAACCAGTCCAAGTGCTAGAAGAAATGGAAAGAGTAACATGGAGCAAGGTCATTAAGTTCTATAAAGTGGTGTGGAATAACCACAGTGAACAAGACACCATGTGGGAACAGGAGGATTATTTACGTGAGGTTTATCCCATCTTTTATGAGGAACGGTAGGTCTTTCAAATCTCTGGACGAGATTCCTATAAAGGGGAGGGGCTGTAACACCCTAGTGTTAAGCATTGCATATGACATCTATATTTCATGACCACAAGCATCATCCAAGCATTCATGAACATGAGCATATGAAATTTCATCTCATTCTTATACATTATCACATGAAATGTTGATTTTAGATATATGCTTATGCTTGCAACCATGTATGACCAATGTATGAGATGGTTGTGAGGTCATGAAACAACCTTAGACACATCTAGGATGGTAAATGGAACAATGTTTGTATTCATGGCATAGACCAATTTTGCTTCTAAGTGTTGGTTTCATTTGAAACGCCATTTTCATGATACTAGTTTGACTAAAGTTGAACAATAGCTTAGAGTGTTTGCATGGCTATGTGTCCAAAATAAAAGTTGTAGTTCTTGTCATGAGTAACAAACTTTATTTAAGGGTGATGAGCTAATTTAGTGTCTAACATGGTCAAATAGAGCTCACAATATCAACAAAATGTTGTTTTCAAAACATGAAAGTTTTCTGAGTGTTGAAACTGTTTTTAGTTTCAAAGTACCTCATGTTGGATAAATGTAGTTTGTAAACCAGTGAGAATTAGATGATGGTTCCTAAAGCAAAGTTGGAGATCTCATGTAGCTCTACAATTGTTATTAAGGAAGTTTTTGCTAAAACGCCATGGATTAGGAGGATAGATCGCTTGAACTTTCTTTGTCAGTCGGGTTCAAAGGTGACTGAACTGACGCCATGCACGCGCGTCATGGCCGACTAGCCATAGGCCACGACCACCATGTGGAGGCCACCCGCCAGCGTTTCCTTCAAAACAACAAAACATTAACCATCTTGCGAACCTTGGCATCAATTACAAACACAACCTTCTAATATGAGGGACAATAGCAGTAAGCAAAGAAACTACATATTCTATGCACCTTGGTTTTCAGTTCATATCTCACAAACTATGGCTCCATTGTGCACAAACTTTGGTAGGCATTTAGATCCAAGAGTCCTCTAACTACTGACCAAAATTGAGTTCAAATAGACACCGTTTGACTATCCAAATAAATCATCTACCAAAACCGATCTGTCTTGAAATTGTCGTGACCCAAACTGTCAAAACATCTCTCAAATCCGATGCTTTACTCATCCAATACTCAAACCAACTTAAGACATCGAGGTATCCTAAGAGAGGAATGAGCTTGTCAAGTTTTGTGACAATCCAACCATGTTTGATCCTCTAATCACCGCCTTAAGGATAACCGATTGAGTGACATGAAATCTAGATAGCTTTCTCGCTCTTCTTTTCCTTTGCTTCACATGTTGTGGAGTGTGTTCTACACTCTTCAACTCTTCTTATAGAAGCAACAGTAGCTTTCTCACTAAGTAGAGAGACTAGGGTGTAACACCCTAGAGTTAAGCATTGCATTTGACATCTGCATTTCATGAGCACAAGCACCATCCAAGCATTCATGAACATGAGCATATTAAATTTCATCTCATTCTTATACATTATCACATGAAATGTTTATTTTATATGTATGCTTATGCTTACAATCATGAATGACCATTGTATGAGATGGTTGTGAGGTCATGAAAACACCTTAGACACATCTAGGATGGTAAGTGGAACAATGTTTGTATCCATGACATAGACCAATTTTGCTTCTAAGTGTTGGTTTCATTTGAAACGCCATTTTCATGATACTAGTTTGACTAAAGTTGAACAGTAGCTTAGAGTGTTTGTATGGCTGTGTGACCCAAATAAAAGTTGTAGTTATTGTCATGAGTAACAAACTTTGTTTAAGGGTCATGAGATAATTCAGTGTCTAACATGGTCAAATAGAGCTCACAAGTATCAACGAAATGTTGTTTTCAAAACTTTAAATTTTTCTAAGTGTTGAAACTATTTTCAGTTTCAAAGTACCTCATGTTGGAGCAATGTAGTTTGTAAACCAGTGAGAATTAGATGATGGTTTCTAAAGCAAAGTTGGATATTTCACATAGCTCTACAATTGTTATTAAAGAAGTTTTTACTAAATCGCCATAGATTAGGAGGACGGATCGCTTGAACTTGCTTCGTCAATCGGGTTTAGAGGTGACTGAACCGACGCCGCGCGCGTGTGTCATGGCCGACTGGCCACAAGCCACGACCACCGCATGAAGGCCACCTGCCGATGTTTGCTTCAAAATGGCAAAACATTGACCATGTTGCAATCCTTGGCATCAATTACAAAGACAACCTTCTAATACAAGGGATGATAGCAGTAAGCAAAGAAATAGCAGATTCTGTGCACCATGGTTTTTAGTTCATATCTCATAAACAACGGCTCCACTGGGCACAAGCTTTGGTAGGCATTTAGATCCAAGAGTCCTGTAACAACTAAACGAAATTAAGCTCAAACATACATCGTTTGACTATCGAAATAAATCATCTACCAAAACTGCTATGTCCTAAAATTGCTGTGACCCGAACTGTCAAAACATCTCTCAAATCCAATGCTTTACTCATCCAATACTCAAACCAACTTAAGACATGGAGGTATCCTAAGTGAGGAATGATCTTGTCAAGTTTTGTGACAATCCAACCATGTTTGATCCTCAAATCACCGGCTTAAGGATAACCGGTTGAGTGCCATGAAATCTGGATAGATTTCCTGCTCTTCTTTTCCTTTGCTTCACATGTTGTGGAGTGTGTCCTTCACTCTTCCACTCTTCTTATAGAAGTAGTAGTAGCTTTCTCACTAAGGAGAGAGACTACGGTGTAACACTCTAGTGTTAAGCATTGCATTTGGCATCTGCATTTCATGAGCACAAGCATCATCCAAGCATTCATGAACATGGGCATATGAAATTTCAACTCATTCTTATACATTATCACACAAAATGTTGATTTTATATATATGCTTATGCTTGCAATCTTGTATGACCAATGTATGAGATGGTTGTGAGGTCATGAAAACACCTTAGACACATCTAGGATGGTAAATGGAACAGTGTTTGTATTCATCACATAGACCAATTTTGCTTCTAAGTGTTGGTTTCATTTGAAACACCATTTTCATGATACTAGTTTGACTAAAGTTGAACAGTAGATTAGATTGTTTGTATTGCTATGTGAACTAAATAAAAGTTGTAGTTATTGTCAGGAGTAACAAACTTTATTTAAGGGTCATGAGATAATTCAGTGTCTAACATGGTCAAATAGAGCTCACAAGTATCAACAAAATGCTGTTTTCAAAACTTTAAATTTTTCTAAATGTTGAAATTGTTTGCAGTTTCAATATACTTCATGTTGGAGCAATTTAGTTTGTAAACCAGTGAGAATAAGATGATGGTTCCTAAAGCAAATTTTGGAGATCTCACGTAGCTATACAATTGTTATTATGGAACTTTTTACTAAATTGCCACAGATTAGGAGGACGGATCGCTTGAACTTGCTTCATCAGTCAGGTTCAGAGGTGACTGAACCAACGCTGTGCGTGCGTGTCGTGGCCGACCGGCCATAGGCCACGGCCGCCGCGTGGAGGCCACCCACCAGTGTTTGCTTCAAAATGGCAAAACATTGACCATGTTGCAAACCTTGGCATCAATTACAAACACAAACTTCTAATATGAGGGATGATAGTAGTAAGCAACGAAATCACAGATTCTGTGCACCCTGATTTTTAGTTCATATCTCACAAACTATGGCTCCATTATGCTCAAACTTTGGTAGGCATTTAGATCCAAGAGCCCTCTAACTACAAACCAAAATATAGCTCCAACATACAACGTTTGACTATCCAAATAAATCATCTACCAAAACTGCTCTGTCCTGAAATTGCCGTGACCTGAACTGTCAAAACATCTCTCAAATCCGATGCTTTACTCATCCAATGCTCAAACCAACTTAAGACATCGAGGTATCCTAAGCGAGGAATGAGCTTGTCAAGTTTTGTGACAATCCAACCATGTTTGATCCTCTAATCACCGGCTTAAGGATAACCGGTTGAGTGCCATGAAATCTGGATAGATTTCTTGCTCTTCTTTTCCTTTGCTTCACATGTTGTGGAGTGTGTTCTAAACTCTTCCACTCTTCTTATAGAAGCAGCAGTAGCTTTCTCACTGAGGAGAGAGACTAGGGTGTAACACTCTAGTGTTAAGCATTGCATTTGGCATCTGCATTTCATGAGCACAAGCATCATCCAAGCATTCATGAACTTGAGCATATGAAATTTCATCTCATTCTTATACATTATCACATGGAATGTTGATTTTATATATATGCTTATGCTTGCAATCATGTATGACCAATGTATGAGATGGTTGTGAGGTCATGAAAACACCTTAGACACATCTAGGATGGTAAATGGAACAATGTTTGTATTAATGACATAGAGTAAATTTTGCTTCTAAGTGTTGGTTTCATTTGAAATGCCATTTTCATGATACTAGTTTGACTAGTGTTGAACAGTAGCTTAGAGAGTTTGCATGGTTGTGTGACCTAAATAAAAGTTGTAGTTCTAGTCATGAGTAACAAACTTTATTTAAGGGTCATGAGCTAATTCAATGTCTAACATGGACAAATAGAGCTCACAAGTATCAACGAAATGTTGTTTTCAAAACTTTAAATTTTTTTGTGTTGAAACTATTTTTAGTTTCAAAGTACCTCACTTTGGATCAATGTAGTTTGTAAACTAGTGAGAATATGATGATGGTTCCTAATGCAAAGTTGGAGATCTCACATAGCTCTACATTAGTTATTAAGGATGTTTTTGCTAAATTGCCATGGATTAGGAGGATGGATCGCTTGAACTTGCTTCGTCAATCGGGTTCAGCGGCGACAGAACCGACACCACGCACGCGTCGTGGCCGACCGGACACAGGCCACGGCCACCGCGTGGAGGCCGCCCGCCGGTGTTTGCTTCAAAATGGCAAAACATTGACCATGTTGCAAACCTTGACATCAACTACAAACACAACCTTCTAATACGAGGGATGATAGTAGTAAGCAAAGAAATCACAGATTCTGTGCACATTGATTTCAGTTCATATCTCACAAACTATGGCTCCATTGTGCTCAAACTTTGGTAGGTATTTAGATCCAAGAGCCCTCTAACTACAAACCAAAATTTAGCTCCAACATACACCATTTGACTGTCCAAATAAATCATCTACCAAAACTGCTCTGTCCTAAAATTGCCATGACCCGAACTGTCAAAACATCTCTCAAATCCGATGCTTTACTCATCCAATGCTCAAACCAACTTAAGACATCGAGGTATCCTAAGAGAGGAATGAGCTTGTCAGGTTTTGTGACAATCCAACCATGTTTGATCCTCTAATCACTGGCTTAAGGATAACCAGTTGAGTGCCATGAAATCTGGACAGATTTCTTGCTCTTCTTTTCCTATGCTTCACATGTTGTGGAGTGTGTTCTAAACTCTTCGACTCTTCTTATAGAAGCAGCAGTAGCTTTCTCACTAAGGAGAGAGACTAGGGTGTAACACTCTAGTGTTAAGCATTGCATTTGGCATCTGCATTTCAAGAGCACAAGCATCATCCAAGCATTCATGAACTTGAGCATATGAAATTTCGTCTCATTCTTATACATTATCACATGAAATGTTGATTTTATATATATGCTTACGCTTGCAATCATGTATGACCAATGTATGAGATGGTTGTGAGGTCATGAAAACACCTTAGACACATCTAGGATGGCAAATGGAACAATGTTTGTATTAATGACATAGAGTAAATTTTGCTTCTAAGTGTTGGTTTCATTTGAAACGCCATGTTCATGATACTAGTTTGACTAAAGTTGAACAGTAGCTTAGAGAGTTTGCATGGTTGTGTGACCTGAATCAAAGTTGTAGTTCCAGTCATGAGTAACAAACTTTATTTAAGGGTCATGAGCTAATTCAATGTCTAACATGGACAAATAGAGCTCACAAGTATCAACGAAATGCTGTTTTCAAAACTTTAAATTTTTTTGTGTTGAAACTATTTTTAGTTTCAAAGTACCTCACTTTGGATCAATGTAGTTTATAAACCAGTGAGAATATGATGATGGCTCCTAATGCAAAGTTGGAGATCTCACATAGCTCTACAATAGTTATTAAGGAAGTTTTTGCTAAATCGCCACGGATTAGGAGGACGGATCGCTTGAACTTGCTTTGTCAGTAGGGTTCAGCGGTGACTGAACTGATGCCGCGCGCGTGTCGTGGCCGACTGGCCGCCGCGTGGAGGCCACCCACCGGTGTTTGCTTCAAAATGGCAAAACATTGACCATGTTGCAAACCTTGGCATCAATTACAAACATAACCTTCTAATACGACGGATGATAGCAGTAAGCAAAGAAATCACAGATTCTATGCACCTTGATTTTTAGTTCATATCTCACAAACTATGGCTCCATTATGCTCAAACTTTGGTAGGCATTTAGATCCAAGAGTCCTCTAACTACTAACCGAAATTCAGCTCCAACATACACTGTTTGACTATCCAAATAAATCATCTACCAAAACTGCTCTGTCTTGAAATTGCTGTGACCCGAACTGTCAAAACATCTCTCAAATCCGATGCTTTACTCATCCAATGCTGCAACCAACTTAAGACATCGAGGTATCCTAAGAGAGGAATGAGCTTGTCAAGTTTTGTGACAATCCAACCATGTTTGATCCTCTAATCACCTGCTTAAGGATAACCGATTGAGTGCCATGAAATCTAAACAGATTTCCCTCTCTTCTTTTCCTTTGCTTCACATGTTGTGGAGTGTGTTCTACACTCTTCGACTATTCTTATAGAAGCAACAGTAGCTTTCTCACTAAGTTGTGAGGTCGTGTCGTGGCCGACCGGCCACCGCGTGGAGGCCGCCCACCGGTGTTTGCTTCAAAATGGCAAAACATTGAGCACGTTGCAAACCTTGGCATCAATTACAAACACAACCTTCTAAAACGAGGGATGATAGCAGTAAGCAAAGAAATTGTAGATTCTGTGCACCTTGGTTTTCAATTCAGATCTCACCAACTATGGCTCTATTGTGCACAAACTTTGGTAGGCATTTAGATCCAAGAGTCCTCTAACTACTAACCGAAATTCGGCTCAAACATACATCGTTTGACTATCCAAATAAATCATCTACCAAAACTGCTCTATCCTAAAATTGCCGTGACCCAAACTATAAATGGAACAATGTTTGTATTCAGGACATAGACCAATTTTTCATCTAAGTGTTGGTTTCATTTGAAACGCCATTTTCATGATACTAGTTTGACTAAAGTTGAATAATAGTTTAGATTGTTTGCATGGCTGTGTGACCTAAATAAAAGTTGTAGTTCTTATCATGAGTAACAAACTTTATTTAAGGGTCATGAGCTAATTCAATGTCTAACATGGTCAAATAGAGCTCACAAGTATCAATGAAATGTTGTTTTCAAAACTTTAATGTTTTCTAAGTGTTGAAACTATTTTTACTTTCAATGTACCTCATTTTGGATCAATGTAGTTTGTAAACCAATGAGAATATGATGACAGTTCCTAAAGCAAAGTTGGAGATCTCGCATAGCTCTACAATAGTTATTAAGGAAGTTTTTGCTAAATCGCCACGGATTAGGAGGACGGATCGCTTGAACTTGCTTCGTCAGTCGGGTTCAGCACTGACTCAACCGACGTCGTGCGCGCGTCGTGGCCGACCAGCCACAGGCCATGGCCGCCGCGTGGAGGTCGCCCACTGGTGTTTGCTTCAAAATGGCAAAACATTGACCATGTTACAAACCTTGGCATCAATTGCAAACACAACCTTCTAATACGAGGGATGATAGCAGTAAGCAAAGAAATTAAAGATTCTGTGCACCTTGGTTTTTAGTTCATATCTCACAAACTATGGCTCCATTGTGCACAAACTTTGTTAGCCATTTAGATCCAAGAGTCCTCTAACTACTAACCAAAATTCAGCTCAAACATACACCGTTTGACTATCCAAATAAATCATCTACTAAAACTGCATTGTCCCAAAATTGTCGTGACCCGAACTGTCAAAACATCTCTCAAATCCGATGCTTTACTCATCGAATACTCAAACCAACTTAAGACATCGAGGTATCCTAAGCAAGGAATGAGCTTGTCAAGTTTTGTGACAATCCAACTATGTTTGATCCTCTAATCACCGGCTTAAGGATAACCTGTTGAGTGCCATGAAATCTGGACAGATTTCCCGCTCTTCTTTTCCTTTGCTTCACATGTTGTGGAGTGTGTTCTAAACTCTTCCACTCTTCTTATAGAAGTAGCAATAGCTTTCTCACTAAGGAGAGAGACTAGGGTGTAACACCCTAGTGTTAAGCATTGCATTTGGCATCTGCATTTCATGAGCACAAGCATCATCCAAGCATTCATGAACATGAGCATATGAAATTTCATCTCATTCTTATACATTATCACATGAAATGTTGATTTTATATATATGCGTATGCTTGCAATCATGTATGACCAGTGTATGAGATGGTTGTGAGGTCATGAAAACACCTTAGACACATCTAGGCTGGTAAATGGAACAATGTTTGTATTCATGACATAGACCAATTTTGCTTCTAAGTGTTGGTTTCATTTGAAATGCCATTTTCATGATACTAGTTTGACTAAAGTTGAACAGTAGCTTAGAGTGTTTGCATGACCGTGTGACCTAAATAAAAGTTGTAGTTCTTGTCTTGAGTAACAAACTTTATTTAAGGGTCATGAGCTAATTCAATGTCTAACATGGTCAAATTGAGCTCACAAGTATCAACGAAATGTTATTTTCAAAACTTTAAATTTTTCTGTGTTGAAACTATTTTTAGTTTCAAAGTACCTTTCTTTGGATCAATGTAGTTTGTAAACCAGTGAGAATATAATGATGGTTCCTAAAGAAAGTTGGAGATCTCACATTGCTCTACAATAGTTATTAAGGAAGTTTTTTTTCTAAATCACCACATATTAGGAGGACGGATCGCTTGAACTTACTTCGTCAGTCGGGTTCAGCGGTGACTGAACCAACACCGCGTGGAGGCTGCTCGCCAGTGTTTGCTTCAAAATGGCAAAACATTGACCTTGTTGCAAACCTTGGCATTAATTATAAACACAACCTTCTAATACGACGGATGATAGCAGTAAGGAAAAAAATCGTAGATTCTGTGGACCTTGGTTTTTAGTTCATATCTCACAAACTAAGGTTCCATTATGCTCAAACTTCGGTAGGCATTTAGATCCAAGAGTTCTCTAACTTCTAACCAAAATTCAGCTCAAACATACACCGTTTGTCTATCCAAATAAATCGTCTACCAAAACAGCTTTGTCCTGAAAACATCTCTCAAATCCGATGCTTTACTCATACAATACTCAAACCAACTTAAGACATCAATGTATGCTAAGCGAGGAATGAGCTTGTCAAGTTTTGTGACAATCCAACCTTGTTTGATCCTGTAATCACCGGCTTAAGGATAACCGGTTGAGTGCCATGAAATCTGGACAGATTTCCTGCTCTTCTTGTGCTTTGCTTCACATGTTGTGGAGTGTGTTCTGCACTCTTCCACTCTTCTTATAGAAGCAGTAGTAGCTTTCTCACTGAGGAGAGAGACTAGGTTGTAACACCTAAGTGTTAAGTATTGCATTTGGCATCTACATTTCATGAGCACAAGCATCATCCAAGCATTCACGAACATGAGCATATGAAATTTCATCTCATTCTTATACATTATCACATGAAATGTTGATTTTATATATATGCTTATGCCTGCAATCATGTATGACCAATGTATGAGATGGTTGTGTGGTCATGAAAACACCTTAGACACATCTAGGATGGTAAATCGAACAACATTTGTATTCATGACATAGACCAATTTTGCTTCTAAGTGTTGGTTTCATTTGAAATGCCATTTTCATGGTACTAGTTTGACTAAAGTTGAACAGTAGCTTAGAGTGTTTGCTTGGCTGTGTGACCTAAACAAAAGTTGTAGTTCTTGTCTTGAGTAACAAACTTTATTTAAGGGTCATGAGCTAATTCAATGTCTAACATGGTCAAATAGAGCTCACAAGTATCAACGAAATGTTGTTTTCAAAACTTTAAATTTTTCTAAGTGTCGAAACTATTTTTAGTTTCAAAGTACCCCACTTTGGATCAATGTAGTTTGTAAACCAGTGAGAATATGATGATACTTCCTGAAGCAAAGTTGGAGATCTCACATAGCTTTACAATAGTTATTAAGGAAGTTTTTGCTAAATCACCATGGATTAGGAGGACAGATCGCTTGAACTTGCTTCGTCAGTCGGGTTCAGCGGTGACTGAACCAACGCCGCGCACGCGTCATGGCCGACCGGCCATAGGCCATGGCCACCGTGTGGAGGCCACCGACTAGTGTTTGCTTCAAAATGGCAAAACATTGACCATGTTGCAAACCTTGGCATCAATTACAAACACAACCTTCTAATATGAGGGATGATAGAAGTAAGCAAAGAAATCATAGATTCTGTGCACCTTGGTTTTTAGTTCATATCTCACAAACTATGGATCCATTGTGCACAAACATTTGTAGGCATTTAGATCCAAGAGTCCTCCAACTACTAACCGAAATTCAGCTAAAACATACATCATTTGACTATCCAAATAAATCATCTACCAAAACTACTCTGTCCTAAAATTGTCATGACCTGAACTGTAAATGGAACAATGTTTCTATTAATGACATAGACCAATTTTGCTTCTAAGTGTTGGTTTCATTTGAAACGCCATTTTCATGATACTAGTTTGACAAAAGTTGAAAAGTAGCTTAGAGTGTTTGCATGGCTGTGTGACCTAAATAAAAGTTGTAGTTCTTGTCATGAGTAACAAACTTTATTTAAGGGTCATGAGCTAATTCAATGTCTAACATGGTCAAATAGAGCTCACAAGTATCAACAAAATGTTGTTTTCAAAACTTTAATTTTTTCTGTGTCGAAACTATTTTTAGTTTCAAAGTACCTCACTTTAGATAAATGTAGTTTGTAAACCAGTGAGAATATGATGATGGTTCCTAAAGCAAAGTTAGAGATCTCACATAGCTCTACAATAGTTATTAAGGAAGTTTTTGCTAAATTGCCATGGATTAGTAGGACGGATAGCTTGAACTTTCTTCGTCAGTCGGGTTCAGCGGTGACTGAACCAACACCACGCGCACGTCGTGGCTGACCGGCCACAGGCCACGGCCACCACATGGAGGCTGCCCACCGGTGTTTGCTTCAAAATGGCAAAACATTGACAGTGTTGCAAACCTTGGCATCAATTACAAACACAACCTTCTAATACGAGGGATGATAGCAGTAAGCAAAGAAATTGCAGATTCTGTGCTGCTTGGTTTTCATTTCATATCTGACAAACTAAGGCTCCATTGTTCACAAACTTTGGTAGGCATTTAGATCCAAGAGTTCTCTAACTACTAACCGAAATTCAGCTCAAACATACACAATTTGACTATCCAAATAAATCATCTACCAAAACTGCTCTTTCCTAAAATTGTTGTGACATGAACTGTCAAAACATCTCTCAAATCTGATGCTTTACTCATCTAGTACTCAAACCAACTTAAGAGATCGAGGTATCCTAAGCGAGGAATGAACTCATCAATTTTTGTGACAATCCAACCATGTTTGATCCTCTGATCACTGGCTTAAGGATAACCGGTTGAGTGCCTTGAAATCTGGATAGATTTCCCGCTCTTCTTTTCCTTTGCTACACATGTTGTGGAGAGTGTTCTACACTCTTCCACTCTTCTTATAGAAGCAGCAGTAGCTTTCTCTCTAAGGAGAGAGACTATGGTGTAACACCCTAGTGTTAAGCATTGCATTTGGCATCTGCATTTCATGAGCATAAGCATCCTCCAAGCATTCATGAGCATGAGCATATGAAATTTCATCTCATTCTTATACATTATCACTTGAAATATTGATTTTATATATATGCTTATGCTTGCAATCATGTATGACCAATGTATGAGATGGTTGTGAGGTCATAAAAACACCTTAGACACATCTAGGATGGTAAATGGAACAATGTTTGTATTCAGGACATAACCCAATTTTGCTTCTAAGTGTTGGTTTCATTTGAAATGCCATTTTCATGACACTAGTTTGACTAAAGTTGAACAGTAGGTTAGGCTATTTGCATGGCTATGTGACCTAAATAAAAGTTGTAGTTCTTGTCATGAGTAACAAACTTTATTTAAGGGTCATGAGCTAATTCAATGTCTAACTTGGTCAAATAGAGAACACAAGTATCAACAAAATGTTTTCAAAACTTTAAATTTTTCTAAGTGTTGAAACTATTTTTAGTTTCAAAGTACCTCACTTTGGACCAATGTAGTTTGTAAACCAGTGAGAATATGATGATGGTTCCTAAAGCAAAGTTGGAGATCTCACATAGCTCTATAATTGTTATTAAGGAAGTTTTTACTAAATCCCCCCTGGATTAGGAGGATGGATCGCTTGAACTGCTTCATCAGTTGGATTCAGCGGTGACTAAACCGACGCCGCGTCATGGCCGACCGGCCACAGGCCACGGCCACCACGTGGAGACCGCCCATCGGTGTTTGCTTCAAAATGGCAAAACATTGACCATGTTGCAAACCTTGGCATCAATTACAAACACAACCTTCTAATGCGAGGGATGATAGCAGTAAGAAAAGAAATCACAGATTCTATGCACCTTTGTTTTCAGTTCATATCTCACAAACTATGGCTCCATTGTGCACAAACTTTGGTAGGCATTTAGATCCAAGAGTCCTCAACTACTAACCGAAATTCAGCTCAAACATACACCATTTGACTATCCAAATAAATCATCTACCAAAACTGCTCTGTCCTGAAATTGCCGTGACCCGAACTGTAAATGGAACAATGTTTCTATTCACGACATAGACCAATTTTGCTTCTAAGTGTTGGTTTCATTTGAAACGCCATTTTCATGATACTAGTTTGACTAAAGTTGAATAGTAGCATAGAGTGTCTGCATGGCTGTGTGACCTAAATAAAAGTTGTAGTTCTTGTCATGAGTAACAAATTTTATTTAAGGGTCATGATCTAATTCAATGTCTAACATGGTCAAATAGAGCTCACAAGTATAAACAAAATGCTATTTTCAAAACTTTAAATTTTTCTGTGTTGAAACTATTTTTAGTTTCAAAGTACCTCACTTTGGATCAATGTAGTTTGTAAACCAGTGAGAATATGATGATGGTTCGTAAAGCAAAGTTGGAGATCTCACATAGCTCTACAATAGTTCTTAAGGAAGTATTTGCTAAATCACCATGGATTAAGAGGACGGATCGCTTGAACTTGCTTCATCAGTCGGGTTCAGCGGTGACTGAACCGACGCCGCACGCGCGTCGTGGCCGACCGGCCACAGGCCACAGCCGCCGCATGGTGGCCGCCCGCCAGTGTTTGCTTCAAAATGGCAAAACATTGACCATGTTGCAATCCTTGGCATCAATTACAAACACAACCTTCTAATACGAGGGATGATAGCAGTAAGCAAAGAAGACGCAGATTCTGTGCACCTTGGTTTTCAGTTCATATCACACAAACTATGGCTCCATTGTGCACAAACTTTGGTAGCCATTTAGATCCAAGAGTCCTCTATCTACTAACCGAAATTCAGCTCAAACATACACTGTTTGACTATCCAAATAAATCATCTACCACAACTGCTCTATCCTAAAATTGCCGTGACCCGAACTATCAAAACATCTCTCAAATTCGATGCTTTACTCATCCAAAACTCAAACCACATTAAGACATCGAGGTATCCTAAGCGAGGAATGAGCTTGTCAAGTTTTGTGACAATCCAACCATGTTTGATCCTCTAATCACCGGCTTAAGGATAACCGGTTGAGTGCCATCAAATCTGCACAGATTTCTCGCTCTTCTTTTACTTTGCTTCACATGTTGTGGAGTGTGTTCTGCACTCTTCCATTCTTCTTATAGAAGCAGCAGTAGCTTTCTCACTAAGGAGAGAGACTAGGGTGTAACACCCTAGTGTTAAGCATTGCATTTGGCATCTGCATTTCATGAGCACAAGCAACATCCAAGTATTCATGAACTTGAGCATAAGAAATATCATCTCATTCTTATACATTATCGTATGAAATGTTGATTTTATATATATATGCTTATGCTTGCAATCCTGTATGACCAATGTATGAGATGGTTGTGAGGTCATGAAAACACCTTAGACACATCTAGGATGGTAAATGGAACAATGTTTGTATTCTGGACATAGCCCAATTTTGCTTCTAAGTGTTTGTTTCATTTGAAACGCCATTTTCATGATACTAGTTTGACTAAAGTTGAACAGTAGGTTAGATTATTTGCATGGCCATGTGACCTAAATAAAAGTTGCAGTTCTTGTCATGAGTAACAAACTTTATTTAAGGGTCATGAGGTAATTCAATGTCTAACATGGTCAAATAGGGCTCACAAGTATCAACAAAATATTGTTTTCAAAACTTTAATTTTTTCTAAGTGTTGAAACTATTTTAGTTTCAAAGTATCTCACTTTGGAGCAATGTAGTTTGTAAACCAATGAGAATATGATGATCGTTCCTAAAGCAAAGTTGGAGATCTCACATAGCTCTATAATTCTTATTAAGGAAGTTTTTGCTAAATCCCCACGGATTAGGAGGATGGATCACTTGAACTTGCTTCGTCAGTTGGGGTCACCGGTGACTAAACCGACGCCGCGTCGTGGCCGACCGGCCATAGGCCACGGCCGCCACGTTGAGGCCGCCCATCGTTGTTTGCTTCAAAATGGCAAGACATTGACCATGTTGCAAACCTTGGCATCAATTACAAACACAACCTTCTAATACGAGGGATGATAGCAGTAAGAAAAGAAATCACAGATTCTGTGCACCTTTGTTTTCAGTTCATATCTCACAAACTATGGCTCCATTGTGCACAAACTTTGGTAGGCATTTAGACCCAAGAGTCCTCAACTACTAACCGAAATTTAGCTCAAACATACACCATTTGACTATCCAAATAAATCATCTACCAAAACTGCTCTGTCCTGAAATTGCCATGACCCGAACTATAAATGGAACAATGTTTCTATTCACGAGATAGACCAATTTTGCTTCTAAGTGTTGGTTTCATTTGAAACGCCATTTTCATGATACTAGTTTGACTAAAGTTGAACAGTAGCATAGAGTGTCTGCATGGCTGTGTGACCTAAATAAAAGTTGTAGTTCTTGTCATGAGTAACAAATTTTATTTAAGGGTCATGATCTAATTCAATGTCTAACATGGTCAAATAGAGCTCACAAGTATAAACAAAATGCTATTTTCAAAACTTTAAATTTTTCAGTGTTTAAACTATTTTTATTTTCAAAGTACCTCACTTTGGATCAATGTAGTTTGTAAACTAGTGAGAATATGATGATGGTTCGTAAAGCAAAGTTGGAGATCTCACATAGCTCTACAATAGTTATTAAGGAAGTATTTGCTAAATCGCCATGGATTAAGAGGACGGATCGCTTGAACTTGCTTCGTCAGTCGGGTTCAGCGGTGACTGAACCGACGCCGCACGCGCGTCGTGGCCGACCGGCCACAGGCCATGGCCGCCGCATGGAGGCCGCCCGCCGGTGTTTGCTTCAAAATGGCAAAACATTGGCCATGTTGCAAACCTTGGCATCAATTACAAACACAACCTTCTAATACGAGGGATGATAGCAGTAAGCAAAGAAGATGCAGATTTTGTGCACCTTGGTTTTCAGTTCATATCTCACAAACTATGGCTCCATTGTGCACAAACGTTGGTAGGCATTTAGATCCAAGAGTTCTCTAACTACTAACCGAAATTCAGGTCAAATGTACACTGTTTGACTATCCAAATAAATCATCTACCAAAACTGCTCTGTCCTAAAATTGTCGTGACCCAAACTATCAAAACATCTCTCAAATTCGATGCTTTACTCATCCAATACTCAAACCAACTTAAGACATCGAGGTATCCTAAGCGTGGAATGAGCTTGTCAAGTTTTGTGACAATCCAACCATGTTTGATCCCCTAATCACTGGCTTAAGGATAACCGATTGAGTGCCATCAAATCTGGACAGATTTCTCGCTCTTCTTTTCCTTTGCTTCACAAGTTGTGGAGTGTGTTCTGCACTCTTCCATTCTTCTTATAGAAGCAGAATTAGCTTTCTCACTAAGGGGAGAGACTAGGGTGTAACACCCTAGTGTTAAGCATTGTATTTGGCATCTGCATTTCATGAGCACAAGCATCATCCAAGCATTCATGAACATGAGCATAAGAAAGTTCATCTCATTCTTATACATTGTCACATGAAATGTTGATTTTATATATATGCTTATGCCTGCAATCATGTATGACCAATGTATGAGATGGTTGTGAGGTCATGAAAACACCTTAGACATATCTAGGATGGTAAATGGAACAATGTTTGTATTCATGACATAGAGTAAATTTTGCTAAGTGTTGGTTTGCCATTTTCGTGATACTAGTTTGACTAAAGTTGAACAGTAGCTTAGAGTGTTTGCATGGTTGTGTGACCTAAATAAAAGTTGTAGTTCTTGTCATGAGTAACAAACTTTATTTTAGTGTCATGAGCTAATTTAATGTCTAACTTGGTCAAATAGAGATCACAAGTATCAACAAAATGTTGTTTTCAAAACTTTAAATTTTTCTAAGTGTTGAAACTATTTTTAGTTTCAAAGTACCTCACTTTGGATCAATGTAGTTTGTAAACCAGTGAGAATATGATGATGGTTCCTAATGCAAAGTTGGAGATCTCACATAGCTCTACAATAGTTATTAAGGAAGTATTTGCTAAATCGCCATGGATTAGGAGGACAGATCGCTTTAACTTGCTTCGTCAGTCGGGTTTAGTGGTGACTAAACCGACACCGCAAGCGCGTCGTGGCCGACCGGCCATAGGCCATGGCTGCCGCGTGGAGACCGCCCGCCAGTGTTTGCTTCAAAATGGTAAAACATTGACCATGTTGCAAACTTTGGCATCAATTACAAACACAACCTTCTAATACGGGGGATGATAGCAGTAAGCAAAGAAATCGCAGATTTTGTGCACCTTGGTTTTGAGTTCATATCTCACAAACTATGGCTCCATTGTGCATAAACTTTGGTAGGCATTTAGATCCAAGAGTCCTCTAACTACTAAACGAAATTCAGCTCAAACATACACCATTTGACTATCCAAATAAATCATCTACCAAAACTGCTCTGTCCTGAAATTGCCGTGACCCGAACTGTAAATGGAACAATGTTTCTATTCACGAGATAGACCAATTTTGCTTCTAAGTGTTGGTTTCATTTGAAACGCCATTTTCATGATACTAGTTTGACTAAAGTTGAACAGTAGCATAGAGTGTCTGCATGGCTGTGTGACCTAAATAAAAGTTGTAGTTCTTGTCATGAGTAACAAATTTTATTTAAGGGTCATGATCTAATTCAATGTCTAACATGGTCAAATAGAGCTCACAAGTATAAACAAAATGCTATTTTCAAAACTTTAAATTTTTCTGTGTTGAAACTATTTTTAGTTTCAAAGTACCTCACTTTGGATCAATGTAGTTTGTAAACTAGTGAGAATATGATGATGGTTCATAAAGCAAAGTTGGAGATCTCACATAGCTCTACAATAGTTATTAAGGAAGTATTTGCTAAATCGCCATGGATTAAGAGGACGGATCGCTTGAACTTGCTTCGTCAGTCGGGTTCAGCGGTGACTGAACCGACGCCGCACGCGCGTCGTGGCCGACCGGCCACAGGCCACGGCCGCCGCATGGTGGCCGCCCGCCAGTGTTTGCTTCAAAATGGCAAAACATTGACCATGTTGCAAACCTTGGCATCAGTTACAAACACAACCTTCTAATACGAGGGATGATAGCAGTAAGCAAAGAAAACGCAGATTCTGTGCACCTTGGTTTTTAGTTCATATCTCACAAACTATGGCTCCATTGTGCACAAACGTTGGTAGGCATTTAGATCCAAGAGTTCTCTAACTACTAACCGAAATTCAGGTCAAATGTACACTGTTTGACTATCCAAATAAATCATCAACCAAAACTGCCCTGTCCTAAAATTGTTGTGACCCAAACTATCAAAACATCTCTCAAATTCGATGCTTTACTCATCCAATACTCAAACCAACTTAAGACATCGAGGTATCCTAAGCGTGGAATGAACTTGTCAAGTTTTGTGACAATCCAACCATGTTTGATCCCCTAATCACTGGCTTAAGGATAACCAATTGAGTGCCATCAAATCTGGACAGATTTCTCGCTCTTCTTTTCCTTTGCTTCACAAGTTGTGGAGTGTGTTCTGCACTCTTCCATTCTTCTTATAGAAGCAGAAGTAGCTTTCTCACTAAGGGGAGAGACTAGGGTGTAACACCCTAGTGTTAAGTATTGTATTTGGCATCTGCATTTCATGAGCACAAGCATCATCCAAGCATTCATGAACATGAGCATAAGAAAGTTCATCTCATTCTTATACATTGTCACATGAAATGTTGATTTTATATATATGCTTATGCCTGCAATCATGTATGACCAATGTATGAGATGGTTGTGAGGTCATGAAAACACCTTAGACATATCTAGGATGGTAAATGGAACAATGTTTGTATTCATGACATAGAGTAAATTTTGCTAAGTGTTGGTTTCATTTGAAACGCCATTTTCGTGATACTAGTTTGACTAAAGTTGAACAGTAGCTTAGATTGTTTGCATGGTTCTGTGACCTAAATAAAAGTTGTAGTTCTTATCATGAGTAACAAACTTTATTTAAGTGTCATGAGCTAATTTAATGTCTAACTTGGTCAAATAGAGATCACAAGTATCAACAAAATGTTGTTTTCAAAACTTTAAATTTTTCTAAGTGTTGAAACTATTTTTAGTTTCAAAGTACCTCACTTTGGATCAATGTAGTTTGTAAACCAGTGAGAATATGATGATGGTTCCTAATGCAAAGTTGGAGATCTCACATAGCTCTACAATAGTTATTAAGGAAGTATTTGCTAAATCGCCATGGATTAGGAGGACAGATCGCTTTAACTTGCTTCGTCAATCGGGTTTAGTGGTGACTAAACCGACACCGCAAGCGCGTCGTGGCCGACCGGCCATAGGCCATGGCTGCCGCGTGGAGACCGCCCGCCAGTGTTTGCTTCAAAATGGTAAAACATTGACCATGTTGCAAACTTTGGCATCAATTACAAACACAACCTTCTAATACGGGGGATGATAGCAGTAAGCAAAGAAATCGCAGATTCTGTGCACCTTGGTTTTGAGTTCATATCTCACAAACTATGGCTCCATTGTGCATAACTTTGGTAGGCATTTAGATCCAAGAGTCCCTCTAACTACTAAACGAAATTCAGCTCAAACATACACCACTTGACTATCCAATAAATCATCTACCAAACCTGCTCTGTCCTGAAATGCCGTGACCGCCTAAACTGTAAATGGAACAATGTTCTATTCACAACATAGACCAATTTTGCTTCTAAGTGTTGGTTTCATTTGAACACCATTTTCATGATACTAGTTTGACTAAAGTTGAACTGTAGCATAGAGTGTCTGCATGGCTGTGTGACCTAAATAAAAGTTGTAGTTCTTGTCATGAGTAACAAATTTTATTTAAGGGTCATGATCTAATTCAATGTCTAACATGGTCAAATAGAGCTCACAAGTATAAACAAAATGCTATTTTCAAAACTTTAAATTTTTCTGTGTTGAAACTATTTTTAGTTTCAAAGTACCTCACTTTGGATCAATGTAGTTTGTAAACTAGTGAGAATATGATGATGGTTCGTAAAGCAAAGTTGG